>NC_057395.1:52510242-52596117 GCF_019320065.1 Cervus canadensis
AGGCCCATGGGGGTGGGGTGGAACAAGACTGGGAGGCAGGTGGGGAAAGGGGAGAAGAGAGGGGCAGAGACTGAGAAGAGAGAAGGGCTGCAAGCTCAGGGAGACAGATTCTCCTGTGAACTGACTTACATATTGGGTTTACATATAAGATGCGATGTTCAAAAAGAGTTAGCTAGAAATGAAAACAAAATACTAGAGGAGATGATTCAAGGGAACTTGCGGTTTGCCTTCCTGTTCTACTGAAGATAAGGCAAGCAGAACTGCCCGGAAATGTTTCTAATTAGGGTATGAAAAGAAGCAGAAATCTAGACAACGAAATCAACATTTCCAGTGCTGTGTGTCGCTCACCCCCTCCTTGACCCCTTGATCTTTAGATGAACCCAGATTGAGCACTTCTGGTCTGATTCCATAACTAGAGAATGCAAGGATGCTAACACAATCTGGGTTTTCTGGGCAGCCTCTTCCAGAGGGAAAGACGTGCCTTTGTCAGCGGGTGATGGGCAGCTGGATGCAGGTCATGCAGCACAACCCACAATAAATAAATAAAATTAATTTTAAAAAAGATGTTAGGCTTCAAGTATCCCACTCAGCACATAAAATATTTACTCGCTTCAAAGTCTACCTTTTCTTCTTCACATCTCACTTCCTCAGTCTCTTCTGTCATCACAAGTGTCTGTCCAGTGTTTAATGTAGACCAGGTACTGTATGCCAGGGGCAGGGGGAGGCCACGTCCTCAGAAAGGCTAGGGAGCAGGTGAAGAGACTGCCCTGGACAAGCAGGGTCTGGATCTCCTTTCAAAGTGGGAGACTGCAGGGAAAGAAACAGATAGCCCTGGGCAGGTTGATCTTTTCAGTGTGTGTCTCCTTGACCTAATCATCTCTCCATCCTGAGCCTTGGTTTCCTCATCTGTGTCACAGGAGTGGATCTTGTTCTTATCAGCTTCCGTGAGGGAGTAAGAAACTCTTCACCAAGTAGATTTTAAATTGCTCGGACTTCCATCCCAACCTCAGATCAACTCCCCAGCAGAGGAAGAGAGAAAGAAGCAAAGATCCAGGGAAAAGACAAATAAACCTCTCCCTGTGTTCAAAGACTCAGCCAGAAATGCTTGAACAGGTAAGAATCTGCTTCACCTCTCTTAGGAACAAGAGACAGCTTGTTACTCGTGTTTTTAAATCTAATTCTGATGACCTCAATGTATTCCAAGCAAGAGGAGAGTCAAGACTGTTTGAATTGCTGACAACAAAAACCCATCTCTAACTGGCTTTTTTAAAAACAGAGGGAAGAATTTATTAACATTTGTCCTCCTACATCTGGGGACTGAAGAGGTGCCATCAGAAATCTCTGCCTCATGAGTAATTTCCTCTCCTTTGACTTCTTTCTTGGACAGCTTTTTTTTTTTTTTTCTTCCACAGTGTGGACACAATAGCACCAGACTTCTATCAAATCACTGACTCCAGTAGAAAACCAGCTTCTCCGTCCCGATCCTCTCCCTATCCATGCCCCACCACCCAAAAGAGAAAAACTTCAGACCAGTTAAATTAAATCAAGGCCCACCCCTATCTCTAAGTTAATCACTGTGGCAACTGCATGTGCCCAGGCTTGGATGAAACTCCCACCTGGGAGCTGGGACAGGGCCATCAGCTGTGCAGGGGGTGAGATTGTGGGAGGAGGTCCCACACCAGACACCTGAGTGCTGTTTCCAAAATGAGGCACTGTCCACTCCCCACTCCCCCTCCAGCCCTGTCCCCAGTACTTTTGTAGGCTTGATTTGCAGAATCCACTCATTCTTGCCAGTTTCCTGGATTCTTGTCCTTCCCTTAAGATACACTTGACAGGGATTTTCCTGGTGGTCCAGTGGCTGGGGTTCCACACTCCCATTGTAGGAATCTTGGATTCAAAGCCTGGTCAAGGAACTGGATCCCACATGTTGCAGCTAAGAGTCCCCATGCTGCAAAAAAAGATCCTGCATGCCACAACTATGACCTAACACAGCCAAATAAATGTTTTAAATATATATATACTTGATAATTTCTAGGTAACTCAATACATTTCTGGGCTTCCCAGGTGCCTACATGCCTGCCTGCTTAGTCACTCAGTCATGTCCAACTCTTTGTGACCCCATAGACTGTAGCCCACTAGGCCCCTCTGTCTATGGGATTCTCCAGGCAAGAATACAGGAGTTGGTTGCCATACCCAGGTGGCTCAGTGGTAAAGAATCCACTTGCAATGTAGGAGACACAGGTTCAATCCCTGGGTCAGGAAGGTCCCCTAGAGAAGGAAATGGCCCTTCTCCAGTATTCTTGCTTGGGAGATCCCATGGGCAGAGGAGCCTGGTGGGCTACAGTCGATGGGGTCACAGAAGAGTCTGACACGATTTAGTGACTAAACAACAACAACACATTTTCAGGTGACTCTTGGCACATTCATTCTAAACTTCTCAAATATCCTTAAAAGACCCTATGCAAAAACGCAAATATACATGCCAGAAAAGAGACTTCATTTTGTATCAGGCCAACCTACAGTCTGCTTTTTCTAGTCCTTTGCTTCTAACATTCAGGGCTTATATAAGCTAATTTGCTGAATTGCTTGTCTCTCATCCCTAGTCTTGTCCTTGGTTTCACAATACCAAGAGGGGGCAGCTTTGAATTTTCTGGGCCATGGCCCTCCTAAGAACTAACGGAGTGGATGAGTATTATGAATCAGACAGAAATATATGTAAACAGCATCTTAACACTTAAAACAGTAGTATGAACTGACACATGAAGCAGAGCAAGCCAAGTTGGCATTCAGGGACCACCCAGAGGAATAGTGTTGGGAGGGAAGGGAGAAGGGGGCTCACGATGGGGGGGACACATATATACCTGTGGCCAATTCATGCTGATATATTGCAAAAACTGTCACAATATTGTAAATAATTATTCTACAATTAAAATAAGAATCATGACCTAAATATCACTTTCATTTTGAAACTTTTCTCCTCTCTACAGATTATTATTATTAAAAATAAATATTATTCATGCAAATATTCTAGCAGCATTGTTTGGTGTAGCCCAAACATGGAAAAGAAACAATTAGAACCCTGTATGGAACAACTGCTTCAAGATTGAGAAAGGAGTATAACAGGGCTGTCTGTTGTCATACTGTTTGTTTAATCTATATGCTGAGTACATCATGAGAAATGCTGGGCTGAATGAGTTACAAGCTGGAATCAAGATAGGCAGGAGAAATATCAACAACCTCAGATATGTGTATGATATCACTCTAATGGCAGAAAGTGAAGAGCAGCTAAAGAGCCTCTTGATGAGGGTGAAGGAGGAGAGTGAAAGAGCTGGCTTAAAACTAAATATTAAAAAAAACTAATATCATGTCATCCAGTCCCATTACTTCATGGCAAATAGAGGGGGCAAAGTAGAAGTAGTGACAGATTTCCTCTTCTTGGGCTCTAAAATCACTGCAGATAGCGACTGTAGTCATGAAATCAGAAGACATTTGCCTCTTGGCAGGAACGCGATAACAAACCTCGACAGTGTGTTAAAAAGCAGTGACATTACTCTGCTGACAAAGGTCCGCATAGTCAAGGCTATGGTCTTCCCAGTGGTCATGTATGGTTGTGAAAGCTGGACCATAAAGAAGGCAGAGTGCCAAAGAATTGATGGCTTCAAACTGTGGTGCTGGAGAGTCCCTTGGAGAGCAAGGAGATCAAACCAGTCGATCTCTGGATTCAGTCAACCATGAATACTCTTTGGAAGGACTGATGCTGAACCTGAAACTTCAGTATTTTGATCATATCATTTGAACAGCTGATTCATTGGATACGTCCCTGATGCTGGGAGAGATGAAGGGCAGAAGGAGAAGAGGGCATCAGAGGATGAGGCGGCTGGATGGCATCACCGATGCAATGGACATGAACTTGGGCAAACTTTGGGAGATGGTGAGGGACAGAGAGGCCTGGCTTGCTGCAGTCCACAGGGGTCTGTAGGGTCACAAAGAGTTGGACACGACTGGGTGACTGAATAACAACAATAAAAAGTGGAAAAACCCAAATGTCCATCAACTGATAGAGGGATAAACAAAAATGTGGCACATTTGTACAATGAAATATTAGCCACCAAATGGGATGAACTACATTTATAACATGGACAACCTCAAAAATAGTATGTCTAGTGAAGAAGCAGACACAAAAGATGAGATTTTCTATTACTCCATTAATACAAAAATATCTAGAACAGGCAAATTCATAGAAACAGAAAGTAGATCCATGGTTACCTGGAGCTGGAGCTAGGGATGAGGATTAACTGCAAAAGACAAAAGAGATCTCATTAGGGTGACAGAAATACCCTAACACTTGATTGTGGTGTTATTGGATATGATGTAAGAAATCAATATTTGGTCTTTGTCCCTGGTTCCTGAGACATGACTCCTAAAATCCTTGGTGTCTCTGGGGTGATGAGTGGTCTAGATGGCTTCAGAAAGGAGGCTAGTAGCCAAATAACTCATGTTGGGGGCCCCTAGATGGCTTCAGGAAGGAGGCTAGTAAGCAAGACTAATGGGTTATGCTGACCTCCAGAGAGGACAGAGGAGCTAACAGTGAGTTAATCACCACTGGCTAATGATTTAGTCAATCAGAACTACATAATGGATGCTCCATAAAACCCCAAACATCAAGGCTCAGGGAGCTTCCAGACTGGTGAAAACACCAAGGTGTTGAGAGAGTGACATGCCCAGAGAGAGGATGGGAACTCAGCACCCTCCTGCATACCTTGCCCCTATGCCCACGCAATTGCTCCTGAGTTGTACCCTTTACCATAAACCAGTCATAGTAAGTATTTTCCTGCGTTCTCTGAATCCCTCTAGTGGGTTATCACACCTGAGGAGGGGGATGTTGCAGGAAGCCCCAGTGTATAGCTCATCAGTGAGAAGTACAGGTGACAACCTGAGATTTGAGACTGGCGTCTAACATGAGGACTGTCTGTGGGACTGAGCCCTGGCATCTGTGGGGTCTGCATAAACTCCTACAAAAATTGTTTTTTCAGATCCATGCATCCTTTATTCCATGACCAACCACTGTGTTGCATCCAGGCAACACTATACAAACTGGCAGTCAACCGCACCCCAGCTGTGCAACAATCGGAGGCTTACAGTACATTTAAGGCTTTTAAATTTGGGGGAAAATGTGGTTTTTTAATAAAACTGAAGAACTCTCAAACCCAAATCTGCAACCAACAGAAGTAGTGTAACAATATTAAGCATCTTACATTTCTGATGCTATTGGTGCAACCCCAGTGTCAAAACCCAAATAACTCCTAAACTAAAAAGATTAGTTTTGTGAAATTTTAATTACATGAAATTTTTAAAGCATAAACTTGTCATTTTTTTGTCTTGGAAATGTAAAAATTTTTAATAGCAAAATATGGCAATAAAAACATATTAACAAAATGTATTTAATCACTTACATTACAAGCAAGGAATCTGCAGTTCATTGCTGTGGCCTGACAGAAGAAAATTACTCAATGGGAATCTGTGCACAATGTGATTGCAAATATATACAGTACTTTAAAAAAGCCTACAAAGAGGAAAGTCGGCTAGGTTCTTTGTTAGACTAGCCAGACAATCAAAATATTAAAACTCTGTGGACTACTGTAATAAATTTACACTTAAAAAAACGTTTCATTTTGTTTAAGAATATTCCAGTTATATTTATATGGTTCCAGTTGATGAAGCCAATCACCATAGTTCCAGTAAATTACCTTTAATTGATTTGTTTGGGGGAAAAGATTGGCATGTTAATAAAAATGAAAGAAGGAATTTTCATCACAATGGTTTCCAGTTAAACTATCACAGCTTCACAAATGGACTGAACACATGAATCCTGTGGCTGAAAGAGAGCTGCTGGTCAAATACTGAGAACATGGGTGGAGAGAGGTTGAGTCCTGCATAAACGAATCCTACCTGACCGGTAAGGTGGACAGAGGGGTGTGAGCATCCTTTTTTACAGCATGAGAAAGTGGTTCCCCCACTCAGCTCTCATTCCCACCCTGCAAGGCAATGAAGCTGGAAGTCACTATTCCATTTAACACGATGTGTGAATCGGTAGGATCTCTGGATACGAAAGGCCGAGAAAGCCTCGGCTGTCTGATGAGGATGCGGAAAAGCTGCGAGCTTCCTTGTGGTGCTCACACCATGACCGCCGTCCAGGGAAAGCGTGTGTAAACGGAGGACTCGTGCTCACAGTCACAGAGGTAATACCAAGCCGTCGTCTTCAGGAATCGGGAAGTTCGTGAGAAGTTCTATTCTCCCTAGGTATTGTGCGTAAAGCTCTATGTCATTATGCCCCGCCCGTTCGGCCCCGGGCGGCTCCATGGCCTGGGGACAGAGCTCGTACGTGGCCAGGCCGTGGGAGAAGTCAATGGCATCATCCTCTGGGCCGTGAATAACTAACATGGGAGAGGTGACTTTGGAGATCTTGTCAATGCCGGGGAAGGCGTCAAAGTAGTACGTTTTCCTGCTGTCGGGAAAAGACACACGCCACCCAGACATCAGAGGCGAATGGAGAATCACGGCAGCACACTCGTACCTGGAGGCCAGGTCTACCGTGGGGGCCGTCCCCATGCTCTGACCATACAAGATGATGTTCTCGGGACTTCTGCCGTACATGGCAATCCATGCTCCAATGATGGTACGATACCAGAGCACATCCGGAAGAGCTCGTGTCTGCAGCTAGCTCATCACAGGCTGATACAGACAGCAAGAAGATGTTGCTGGGAGGCAGACAGCTAAGTTTTGTGCATTTCATTGATGCAGATCTTTCCGGGTGCGCAGCGCTTGCCGCGCGGGGTCGATGTCTGCAAAGAGGTTCTTCTTGGAGCGGCTTGCCGGAGCTGACGCCGTAGCCGGAGTGGGTCGTAGGAGATGTTGCAGTGGATGAGCGAGCCCAGACCGATGTAGAAGTTGCACATCTGGCTCAGGTCCACGCGTTGCCGTGCGAGAAGAGCAGCGTGTAGCGGCTGGAGGGCGCGCAGCGCACGAACATGCAACCTAGCCGGTTGTTCCGCAGTGCGCGAGAAGACCTCGACGCGTCCAGCTAGCGCTGCGAGTACTGCCAGTCAGTCGGCGCGCGTGGTCAGCTGCAGGCTGCACGCTCCGGGCCCCGCGCCCCTTTCCTCGGACTGCTGAGCCGCGGCGGAGGTGGAAGCGGCAGAGGCCGGAGCGGGCGCTCCGGGGCCGTGCTGCTCCGACACCTGCACTGTGGAGGTGGGCCCGGGCGGCAGGAAGGCCAGCTTGGCGGCGACAGGACGCGGGCAGGCCGGCCAGCAGAAGAGCCAGCACAGCTCGCCCACCGAGAAGCCGTTCATTCACTGCAGGTAGGCAGGCCCGCTGGGGAGCGAGGGCTGGCGGGCACGCGGCTGGAGGACGGGCGGAGAGGCGCGCTGGGTGGGGAAGAGGGTGGGGTGGCCCAGCGGGTACGGGGAGGCGGGGCCGGCCTGGCCAGCGCGGCGCTTGCAGCCAGGGCGGGTCAGCTGCGGCCCAGCGGAGCGGGCGAGGCGCCAAACTCCAACAAATTGAATTGATTTGTAGGACATCCTATTGGCGCTGAGCGCCGAAGGATTGATGCTATTGAACTGTGGGGTTGGAGAAGACTCTTGAGAGTCCCTTGGACTGCAAGGAGATCAAACCAGCCAATCCTAAAGGAAATCAGTCCTGAATAGTCACTGGAAGGACTGATGCTGAAGCTGAAACTCCAATGCTTTGGCCACCTGATGCGAAGAACTGACTCATTTGAAAAGACCTTGATGCTGAGAAAAATTGAAGGCAGGAGAAGGGGACGACAGAGGATGGTATGGTTGGATGGTATCACCAACTCAATGGACTTGAGTTTGAGTAAGCTCCGGGAGTTGGTGATGGACAGGGAGACCTAGCATGCTCCTAGGAGTCCATGAGGTCACAGAGCCTGACACGACGGAGCGACTGAACTGATTGGTGTGTAGTAAGTGGGAGAACTGACTGGTGTGGGGAGAAAACCCACGTATCTGGTGTCAGTGTGTTAGAAGTAAAAACAGCTCATTGCACAACTCAGCAAAATGACTAAAACTTAGTGACCCACTTAGAATGCGTGAATTTTATGGTATGTAAATTTTATCTAGATCATGTTGTTAAAAGTGGTTTCCCTGGTGGCTCAGCAGTAAAGAATCCGCCTGCCAATGCAAGAGATGTGGGTTCAGTCCCTGGGTAGGGAAGATCCCCTGGAGAAGGAAATGGCAATCCACTCCAGTATTCTTGCCTGGGAAATTCCATGGACAGAGCAGCCTGGTGGGCTATATGGCGTTGCAGAGTCTGATATGACTTAGTGACTAAACAACAGCAAAGCTGTTGAAACAGGGAAACCTACAAAAAGAATAGACATGTAAACGAGATGTGATGCACACTGTCCCAGGTGCACTGCTCAACGACCCAGCTACCTGGATGAGCAAGAGTCTAAACCAACCCTAAAAGACACTGGAGCACCTCCACTTTTATTGATGTCAGGGATGGAGGACCAGTTTCACTTAAACCCATTTCCAAGAACGCTTTCAGTTGGCAAATTTTGCTTCTGGCAGCTTTTCAGGCACCTGACAAGAGGCAGAAGCTGCAGATTCTAAATGATAAAAGGACCGACCATGTGTTTCAGATTTAGCATCTTTACTCATAAAGGACTCACCTGCTCCATTGGTTTGTATGCTCCTGGGGTCCATTCCTTGCATAGTGTGTACAGGATGTGGCAGAAGAAGGTGCCCGGTGCTCAGAGTAGCTTTTGAAATGAATCAAAACACTGAAGGCAGAACCCCTCTGGCTTAAGCTAATGGCGCATGTGACGGCTTCACAGTGTAGGACAGCCTGACCTTTTATTTAGGTGGAGAATGTATAATTACCTGAATTTTTTCCCCAGAGAGCAACAATCATGTCTTGCCCCATTTAATTTCATTAGTTAAGTTTTTGGTGTACTGAGCATCTAATTATTATCCAGTCATAGAAATGTACATTCAGACTTTGGTCTTTTTCTTTTCAGAGGTTTGGATTTTTCCATTAAAGAGGTATGCCCATCTTATTAAAATCCACCCTTGAGTGTTTTAGACTTTGAGGATTGGTAAATTCCTTTTTTAAAAAAAAAATGGCTGACTGGCTCCTGAACTGGACATGTAGGTACAGAAGTCCAGCGGGGGTGAAAATATCTAGATTAGTGTAATTTTGGACTGCCTCAGTAAGCCGTGAAAGAAAAAGGGCAGGATTTTCATCTTTTTCTTGAGTCACTTCTCTAATCTTATCGTAGTTAACATGAATGTGAGAGCTTTTTAGCATTCCTTCTAGTAAAAAGGCGATCATATGATGCAGGTACTGGATGCCGGCATCACCTGCTTGATATGTCCACCGTGGCTCAGTTAAAGGGACTGCACCATCAGCCATCGGATTAGTCCTATCTTGGCTATGGAGCTGATCATCATGAGTCTGGGCTGCCTGCCATATCCGTTCCTTTTCGTCAGGGGTTAAAGTGGCATTTAGGATGTAATAAAGATCATTCCAGGTTAAATGATATGCTTGTGTAAGGCAGAGGAATTCTTTTCTGTATCTGGTAGGATTTTCTGAAAAGGATCCCAATTTTTCTTCAATTTGGCTCATATCAGAAATTGAGAAAGGCACATGAACCTGTGTAGGGCCCTCCGGTCCTGCTACCTCTCTGAGGTCCTGGCTGATGGAGGGGGAGTGGGTGGATATCTCTTTTGGGGTTTTGGAGTCACCGCTTCCTGTTTTGGAGGAGGAAGGGCTAGAGGATGTGGTCCCAGGGCGGTAGGGAGGAGGCTCACCTGCTGCATCGAAATTGGGAGCTGAGGGTTTAAGGGCCCTTTTAGGGGCTTTAGATTTGGATTCTTTTGTAATGGAGGGGGAGAGAGAGCAGAGGAGAATTTGATAGGTAGAACAGTCCTTGCAGAGAGAAGGACGGCTTCGAAGGTCCCAGAAGGCTTGACTATAGGGGGCCTCTGACCATTTGCTATTCCGTTTGAGAAAGTTAGTGAGATCTGATAAAATATTGAAATGGAAAGTCCCAAACTCAGGCCAGCGGTTTTGGTTATCCAGTTTGTATTGAGGCCAAATTTGATTACAAAGTGACTTGAGTTTATGAACCTTGAGATTGGTCATGAGTAGAGGTTTGAGGTTTCATTTTACACAGGCCAAGGGAGAGTCCTGTGGGACGGCTTGGCTTGACCCCATAGCAAATGGCTAGTGACTGTCCGGTTAAGAGAAAAGGTCGTCACCTAATCTTTTGACTGGGCAAAGAGAGAGACTCTGAAGGAGGGAGGGGCATCCCCCAAGTACCTCCCTAAAGGGCCTTTTGGCCGGAGGGTTCCCCGGGAACCTGGAAAGGATGATAGTCTATGGCGCCCTAGAGTACTGTCCGAGCTTACCTGGGCTACTGGGTCAGGTGAGAATTCCCCGTGGGTGGAGGGAGGTTGAATGGCAAAAGGCCTCTGTCCTGGAGTTGGTTGGTCTCGCGGAAAAGAAAGTGTAGAGAAAAGAGGAAGAGAAAGAGAGGCCAATATTCCTCGGGTTACGTGGAAAACCAATAAAGCCCTTCCACAGGACTTGTACCGCTCACGAAGGCACAGGGCGTCCTCTTGAGGAGTTCTTGAAAGCCCGGGAGGAAAGTGAGCTCGGCAGGCTTTCACACTCTGAAGAGCTGGCCATGGAGAATGACAAGGAACCTCAACCTCCTGGGGTTTCAGCACCAAAAAATGTAGGGTAAGGGAGTTACAGAAGGCAAGGTTCGGAAAAAGAACAAGACCGGCACTTTACAGGAACAGATCACCTTTAATGAGGCGAGAAAGGGCAGCAGTCAGATCAGTGAGCTGCTGCACTAACCCAAGAAAAGAGTAAGTATATACAGGCATATATGTGGAAAACTACTGTCTTAAGGGGGCCTGTTCTTCTCCAAGGTTGTTCGGAATAGTTATCTCTTAAATGACTGGGGCAAGGAATTCTGGAGATCCGCCAGAGGCTGGACTGGCTAGGAGCTGGGCATAATCAACCTTAATGTCCTTTTTTTATTCCTTTGGGTGAGAGAGTTCTTTGTTTTACATAGCATGGTGGGGAGAACCTGGAGGGGAGTTTTAACTCCAGGCTATTTTGAGCCATGTAACATTCCTTCAATGACAAACCCAAACAGTGTATTAAAAAGCAGAGACATCACTTTGCCTACAAAGGCCGTACAGTCAAAGCTATGGTTTTTCCAGTAGTCATGTATGGATGTGAGAGTTGGACCATTAAGAAGGCTGAGCCCCAAAGAATTGATGCTTTCAAACTGTGGTATTGGAGAAGACTCTTGAGAGTCCCTTGGACAGCAAGGAGATCAAACCAGTCAATCCTAAAGGAAATAAATCCTGAATATTGACTGGATAGACTGATGCTGCAGCTAAATCTCCAATACTTTGGCCACCTGATGGGAAGAACCGACTCATTGAAAGAGACCCTGATGCTGAAAACCCTGATGCTGGGAAAGATTGAAGGCAGGATGAGAAGGGGGTGACAAAGACTGAGATGGTTTGATGGCATCACTAACTCAGTGGACATGAATTTAAGCAAACTCCAGGACATAGTGAAGGACAGGAAAGTCTGGCATGCTGCAGTTCACCGGTAGAAAAGAGTTGGACACAAACAGCAACTGAACAACAGCAACAATGTTGTAAATTATACAAGAAGAATGTAAGTAGGGTGCAAGCATTTTTTATATGTTTTTACAAAGAAATATTAATAAATTACTTAAATTCTCAATGTTTCTAATTTATCAAAGTACAAGTAGTAGGAGCTGACAGTTTATAATGTTTTGAAAACAAATTTAAAGCATCATAGAATGAACATTATATTTCCTATTGATTACTGAGTTCACTGCCAGTTTATTCAGTAAGTTTTATGGTCCTTTTCTACCAGGCAAAGTGAGGACTGCATATGCTTGGTATGTCAGGTGGTAATATGTAGGGAGCCATATACCAGTATTGCAGGTGGGAGGCCTTGTACCAACGCCACAGATGTGGAACCCAGCACAAAAGTCATCTCCAGAACCGACTGACCCTCTTTCCATCCTTTACCATGACTCCCATCCCCACTCCTGATCTAAACTGGCCTTCTCCCTGACCCCACATTAGGTAAAAATACCTATCCTAACCAATCACTTACTGCCACCCTTTCAGCAGGAATTTTATTTTTCCTGAGGCTGTTAAAAGTTGACTACTAACCCACGGAAAGCATGGCTCTCCCTTGAGCTGGCCCACTGTTTAACAGTTATCTCTCTGTGGTCTGATAGGAAATTGGCCCTTTGCTTCCAGTGTCCTCATTATCTCTGATCTTTATTCTTAGTTAACTCACTCCTTTCTGAAATATTCTGTGTTTAGAAATTCTTTTCCAACTTGTGTACAGACCATCAAGACAGTAAGTACTTAGGAAACAAATTAACCAGGTTAAGAGCTCATGGAATGCCAGGGTAAGAGAAGAACTAACATTTTATACAGGGTAGTGTATGAAAGGTGCCTTGGATAAAGTGACATTTGAGCAGAGGTTGGAAAGAAGAGAGAGAGAGGTGCATATGTGTGCGGGTGGGGAGCAGAGGAGTGGTAGGATTTGACTGACATTCCCCAAAATTCACTGTGCCTGAAACAGGAAAGCCAGTTAGAGATCATAGCAATGGTACAGGAAGAGATGATGATGGCTGAGACGAGGGAGTGGTGGTGGGGATGAGAATGTGGACATTATGGAAAGAGTCCAGTGGTGTGCTGGAAGAGGCTTGGACTGGCTCGTGAGACTTGATATTTGCATTCTGAGGAATTTTGCAAGCAAGTTGTTAAACTGATGCTAACCTAAAATTGACCACATTGGGGGTAGTTACAGAAAGAATTGGCATGTGCTACCAATCAAGCTTTCCTTTTTTTTTTGAGTCAGTTGTTGGGTGGGATGATTTGAGAGAATAGCATTGAAACATGTATATTACCATGTGTGAAATAGACCACCAGTCCAGGTTTGATGCATGAGACAGGTGCTCAGGGCCGGAGCACTGGGATGACCCTGAGGGATGGGATGGGGAGGGAGGTGGGAGGGGAGGTTCAGGATAGGGAACACATGTACACCCATGGCTGATTCATGTCAATGTGTGGCAAAAAACACTACAATATTGTAAAGTAATTAGCCTCCAATTAAAATAAATAAATTAATTTAAAAAAAAGAATCAGTTGTTAAAGGTTTACTGTCTCACCACTGGACTTTACTGTTTTGAAGGCAGAATTGAATATGAGTTATAAACTGTGGCAAATTCTTAATGAGATGTAAATACCAGACCATATTACGTACCTCCTGAGAAATCTGTATGCGGGTCAAGAAGCAACAGTTAGAACCGGACATGGAACAATGGACTGGTTCCAAATTGGGAAAGGAGTACATCAAGGCTGTATATTGTCACCTTGCTTATTTAACTTATATGCAGAGAAAAATCATGTGAAATGGATGAAGCACTAGCTGGAACAAGACAGCTGGAAGAAATATCAACAACCTCAGATATGCAGATGACACCACCCTAATGGCAGAAAATGAAGAGGAACTAAGGAGCCTCTTGATGAAAGTGAAAGAGGAAAGTGAAAGATCTGACTTAAAACTCAACATTCAAAAAACGAAGATCATGGCATCTGGTCACATCATTGCATGGCACATAGATGGCGATAAAAATGGAAACAGTGACAGACTTTATTTTCTTGGGCTCCAAATTCAATGTGGACAGAGACTGCAATCAGGAAATTAAAAGATTCTTGCTCCTTGAAAGATAAGCTATGACCAACCTAGACAGCATATTAAGAAGCAGAGACATCTCTTTTCCAACAAAGATCCTACTAGTCAAACCTATGGCTTTTCCAGCAGCCATGTACCAACGTGAGAGCTGGACTGTAAAGAAGGCTTAGCGCCGAAGAATTGATGCTTTTGAGCTGTGGTGCTGGAGAAGACTCTTGAGAGTCCCTTGGACAGCAAAGAGATCAAACCAGTCATTCCTAAATCACCCTAATTATTAATTGGAAGGACTGTGCTGTTGCTGAAGCTCCAAAACTTTGACTACCTAATGGGGGGAGCTGACTCATTGGAAAAGACCCTGGTGCTGGAAAAGTTTAAGGGAGCAGGAGAAGGGGGTGACAGAGGATGAGTTGGGTGGCATCATCAAATCAATGGACATGAGTTTGAGCAAACTCTGGGAGACAGTGAAGGACAGGGACACCTGGCATGCTGCAGTCCATGGGTTTGGAAAGAGTCAGATATATCGAATGATTGAACAACCACAATAGCATAAAAGAAAGAGAAATGAAGGATGAATTCAAAGCTTCTGGACACAGCATATTTCCCATGAGCAGTTCATAAGGATTGTGAAATATTCAAGTCAATGGAAAACTGCTCTTTCCATTGCAGAAAGAGGATGAAACACTAATTTCTGGGTTTGAGAAGTAGGCTATCTAGACAAATAGAGAAGGAGAAAAGTTTTTCTTAAAACCAAGATGGCACTTGGTTTAAAACTAGACAGGCACTTCAATGGTGGGGAGTTAAGTGAAGGCAAGAATTCAGAATAACTTTTCTCCACAGGGTATTAGTGTATAGTCCATGGCTCAGTCCAAGGTGATGGATGATCTGTATTAGTTGGACTCAAGAGATCCTAGTCCATCCTAAAGGAGATCAGTCCTGGGTGTCCACTGGTAGGACTGATGTTGAAGCTGAAACTCCAATACTTTGGCCACTTGATGCGAAGAGCTGACTCATTTGAAAAGACCTTGATGCTGCGAAAGATTGAGGGCAGGAGGAGAAGGGGACGACAGAGGATGAGATGGTTGGATGGCATCACCGACTCAATGGACATGGGTTTGGGTGGACTCCAGGAGTTGGTGATGGACAGGGAGGCCTGGTGTGCTGCGGTTCATGGGGTCGCAAAGAGTCGGACACGACTGAGTGACTGAGCTGAACTAAATTCTCACGTCCCAGGGAGATGTTGTGAGTCAGTCTCCAGAGCTACTTCCCATGATCTCTGCTCAGGATCACATACGAAGATTCAGCTCTGGGGGTTTCATGAACATGTGGGCAGGCAGATCTCCATTAACAGAAGACTTTTGGAGCAGAGTTGTGGAAGCTTTCAGCTGGGTCCTTCTTGTGGGCTGTGTCCTCAGTGAGGGAAGGAGACAGTAGAGGCTGACGGTGGCACCTAGCAGGGAGGAAGGAAGGAGCTGTGGGAAACATTTTCATACTTAATTATCTGCTCATCATTCAGGAAAAGTTCTCTGCATGCCTCCCACATGCCCAGGTATTCTCCTCCTGGGCTACCAGTCCTCAAAGGATGGACAGCCCCTGACTCTGACCCCTCAGCCTCCTCCCCAGGTCCTCATGCTCCCTCCCCAGGCCTTCCACTCTGTCACTCAGAGGTCACAGTTGGAACAGCCATCAGAGGAGCTGATCTGGGACTAATCAATATTACCTTAAGTGTGGATACCTGTTGCCCTAGGGAGCCCCTGAGTTCAGTGATCTAGAAATGGTCTCCAAGGGAGCCACGCACTCAGCTGCTCCTCATTCAGCACACACTGCCTACCCACTCCACAGAAACACCAGGAGAAACCCTTGGAAATCCGTGATCCAGTCCACCTCCTCCAGGACCTCACTGTCTCCTGGGAGCTGGGCACCTCTTAGAGGGAAACATGACACTCCTGAGGGTACTGAGGGAGGTGTGCCTCCTTCTCTTAACTCCGTGTGAGCCCTGCCCCTGTGTGGCCTGTGGGTGACCCCCCTAATGACCGCGTGTCTTCTAGATTTTGTCCTGCCCTCCCTCATCCATAACTCACAGGCAGGCTCAACACTTCCTGTGGACAAAGATGACAGATACAGTGAGCAGCAGCAGCACCTTGGGGACTAGGAAGACAACTGCCCAAAGAGAAGACAGCTCTGGACCTGGAAATCAGGGGACAAGAGGAATGATTAGATACACCACGCAGGAGCCATTCCCAGGGGCCTCCACTTACTCCATCTGAAGCTGAAGCCCATCAACATGCTATGGCTTTGACCTGCAACCTGAGCTAAGGCTCAAGGCAGAAATTAGGGTACAGAATCCCCTCATTTTCCCTCTTTCTTTTCTCAGGCTGCAAGGGTCCTATTATTTGAATAGAAAATGCCAGGACTGAAAATAACTGTGAGACAAGAAAAATTCAGCAAATCCTCCTGCAAAATCTCTCATTAGACTGTGATTCCATCCTTGGCAAGTCATCAGGAAAATGCAGGAGAAACAGGCAAGGCAGCTAGAACGAGTGCCTAGAATTATTTGGAATTATCATCATTAATATTAAATATATCTAAACTTTGAAAATACTGGAAAAATTTCCTAAGAGCACAGACTATAGGAACGGGATTCAAGGTAAGCCTGATTTTAAAGGATTGGCACAAAATCCCCAGGTTCTGTGCTTATGTTACCTTACATGTCAAGAAGGATTAGCAGTGGTGATTTGTTAAGGATCTTGAGATGGGCACATTAAGTTAGATTTTCCAAGTGGAGCCAGTGTAGTTATGAAGATTCTAATAAGTGAAAGATGGAGGCAGGTCATTTGGAGAAGCAGGTGTGATCAGAAGCAGAGGTCAGAGTAACGTGGGGCCCTCTGCCAAGGAGTGTGGGCACCTTGGAAGCTGGAAAAGGCAAGGAAACGGATTCTCCTCCAGAATCTTCAGAAGGAACACAGCCTAGTCACCCATTATAGTGTCTGACCTCTACAACTATATGATAATATATTTATCTTGTAAATCACTGAACATATTAATTACTCACAGTGACTATAGGAACATAATTCAAGGAAAACAGATTTGACTCTATGGACAGGCATGATTTAAAATGCATACCCTCTGGGTAGAAAAGGCAAAAAGAGAAAAGAAGTGCTATTTGGCAATTGAGTGGTAAAGAGAAAAAGAAAAAGGTAGGGAGAAGGGATTTCAGACTTTGGTTCCTGAAAGATAAAAGAGAACCAAAGAATTAGAGGACTTAGAACTTTTTTCCCTCTATCAAAACCAACGAGCCAACCAGCCAAAAACTCCATTATTATATTGGATTTTTCTATATTGCAGGAAGAGAAGTCATTAGGGTAGGAATATATTGTAAAACACCCCAATACCGTAAAAACAAACAACAAGATGTCCATCCTCACACCAGGCTGACTGGATTCAGCATGGCAGTGGTTGAGCCCTCAGATGCCCAGGGTAGGTTTTGGGTCCCAGTAGGAAAGTCACGTCAGCATCTTACACTTCTCTTCAGCCTGACAACCTAGATGCCCCAAAACCACACTAGCAGGCATGCTGAGTCAGGCCCCTACAGCAGCCCTGGTTGAGCCCAACAGGAGGTTGAAGACTAAAAGCATGTCCAAGCCACTGCAGACAAAATGGCGTGGGCTTTTCTCTCCTATGCTCCCGGTTAAGTACAACTTGAACCCTAGAAAGAGCACGAGAGACAAGCATAGGAGGACTCTGAGGTGGGAGAGGAGGCAGAGCGCCCAGGGAGCTGGGATCTGGAGGAAGAACGCAGTAGTCAGTCATCCAGCTCCCTTCTCCTAACTCCACACTTCAAGAGGAGACTCAGGTGTGGCACTAGAAGAAAGAGAAAGTCTAAACCAATTACCTAAATTCCTGCCTCAAGAAATGAGAAAAGGAGGAGCAAAATAAACCCAAGGCAAGTAGAAGGAAGGAAATAATAAATAAAGAAAAACCAATGAAATTAGAAACAGAGAAGCAATAGAGAAAAATCACTGAAAGAAAGAGGGTGTTCTTTTTAAAAGACCCATAACATTGAAAATTTTCCAGTACAACTGACAAATAAAAAAGGAGGAATGATACATTTCCAGTATTAGGATGAAACCAAGGATGTCACTACAGATACTGCAGACAAAAGGGTAATAAAGAAATGTCATGAACAACTGTACAGAAAGACATTTGACAACTCAGAGATGATGGAACAAATACGTCAAAAAAAAAAAAACAAAAAAACCCACTACCTCAGCTCATTCAATGTGAAATGAATAATCTGAATACTCTTAAATATTTGATTCAAATTAATTTTCAAAAGATTCTCAAGGCCAGATGGTTTCATAGGAAAATTTTGCCAAGAAGTTGCAAATAAGTTAAAAATAATTTTGGTGCACAGAAAATAATAATAGTATTTCGGAAAATTTGAATTTATGCTCCATTTGAAATGGTGTTAGTCAATTAGAATTGATTATATTCAGTGTGCACTTGTATGACTTTTGTAGAAAGTCAATATACTTAACCAGATAACCACACTATTGTGGACGCCATTGACTGGTTGTGCACACAGGACTAAGTTAAAGTGGACTTTATTATGAAACTGTTCTGTATCTATTGTTTAAGGGAAGTTGTTTATTCTCCCCTTGCTCTCTTTATTCTTCCAGCAGGCAGGGACATGGACACTCGGTGACCCAGTATTGACCCAGCAGATGAGGACAACACCATAGAGTATGTCGGAAGAAATGTGGGCCTCTGATAGGTCTTCTGGAGTAACGATTCCTGAAACCTGACTTGACCCTCTCTTGATGTTACATGAGAGCCTACAAGATGTTTTATTTATAGAAAGGGGGACTGTCCTTGGGACAAGCCCAAGCTGAGGGGGGAATCTGTCTCTAATTAGCACATATTTATTATATAGACTGGTGGTCCCTGTCCTCAGAGACTCAGATTCACCTTGATTATCTTAGCCCAGTCATCTGGACTAAAAGTGACACATTTTTTCTTACCAGTGGTCACTCTTGGAGGTGGGAACTCACTTTAAAGTTCTATTTTATATCTATTGACTTCTAGATTGTTCTTTTAAAAGAATGAATTACTACCTTCAATAGTAAAAAAAAAAAAAAAAAAAGACAAACAGCTGGGTCAGTTGCAGTGGTGACCTCACCAGGGGTTTGACCTGTGTCCTGGTCCTTCTGGGGAGCAGAGACCTCCAGGGTATGGTTTTTGGAGACCGCCGGCTGCCCGTCATGCTCCACCTGGCAGGTGAGCACCACAGCCTCCCTGTGGGCAGAGGAGTTTACCAGGAACCAGCTTGTATGGTTAAAGGTCCCATCCTTGTTCTCTACGAGGGTCGAGGCCGGTTCTGTTCGGGACACGTTTCCGTTCTCCAACCAGGTCAGCTGTAGGCGCTGGGGGTAGAACTTGTTCACCTGACAGATGACATTCACCTGGTTCCCTGATGTGGGGTATCCAGTAATCTCCAGGGTGGGTGGAACTGAAACAGCACAGGAAGAAGTTCTGACCTCATGGAACACACAGGTCATAGGGGAGGAGGTGGATAACAGCTCAGCACAACCAGGGAGTCACCCAGAGCCAGGCATGCAGTAGGTGCTCAAGCTCTGAGGGTCTATTTGCATATGAATGAAGTCACTGAACACAGTGAAAGTACACTGCTCAAGGACAGGGACCTCCTGTTAGGTTTATAATGTGTGAAATCAACAAGCTCAGCCTCTGGCATGCAGTTGGAATGTAAGACTGCAGCAAAATAAATGAAATCACCAAGCACATAGGGCCCTGGGCTTAGCATAGTTGCTCAGTAATTGGAGATACTCAGATGGTAAAGCGTCTGGTTGCAATGCGGGAGACCCTGGGTTCGACCCCTGGGTTGGGAAGATCCCCTGGAGAAGGAAGTGGCAACCCACTCCAGTACTCTTGCCTGGAAAATTCCATGGACGGAGGAGCCTGGTAGCCTACAGTCCATGGGGTCTCAAAGAGTCGGACCCGACTGAGAGACTTCACTTTCACTTTCATTGATAAAGAAAACTACTTATCACAGTGCTTGGCACATGGCAGTTGTACATCTGGCACTTTCATTAAAATGGAGTTACCAACTCTTCTAGGAGCCCTTTCTAGAAGGGCTATATTGGACAGGACTGTCAGGAAGTAGATTTCAGGCAATTCAAGGCCTGAAGCAAAAGGCAAGGAGGAGGAGCAGGCTGGGGTCTTGGGGGCAGGTGTGGGCTAGGGCTGACGGAAGGGACATCTACCTCGGATGGTCTCGGACAAGTTGGCAGTCCCACGGAGAGGAGGGCCCCCATGCAGGGTGACGTGGGCCACCTCACAGATGACCTGGGAGCGAACGTCCCCTGGGGCCAGCAGCACTTTAGTTGTGCTGTTGATGCTATAGGAAGCGTTGTCTTTCTGTGGGTCCACGCTGGTCTGGGAGGCTGAGAGCTGATTGCCATTTTTGAACCATTTCAGGGAGATGTTTCTGGGGGAGAAGCCGTGGGATGTGCAGGTGAAGCTCACTGTCTGCTCAGGTGTAGCCCTCACTGTAGGGCCGGATACCATGGGCGGAGAGGGCTTGGCTACAAAAGAAACATTTATAAATGAAGGACATAATTTTGATTATCATCACTACAAAAAGCTTGTGACAATGTTAAGAAATTGCAAATATATTATTTTTAAATTCACGGTTGCAGTGAGGGTTAAATCAGGCACTGGAAGCATTTTTTCTGGGAGAAAAATGTCAGGTGCTTCACAAAACTAAAGAAACATAGACCTCTGTTTAACCCAGAATGTATTTATATGCAGAACTGTCCTCTCAGGAATTTATGAATTTCCTTCACAATTGTCTTTCTTTTCATGAATATTCCAGTAGGACCAATGTATGAATCCCTGAATTTCAAAGGAATGGTGCAAAAAGGGATTTTTTCTGAGTCTGGGTTTTTCTCTTGGATTAGTACTGGGTTGAAAAGAAAGATTACTGAGTGCTGAGAAACCAGTGGTGGTTAATTTCTTATATATGTGTGTGTGTGTTAGCTGCTCAGCTGTTTCTTTATGTCTCAGTTGATTCTTGATGACCCCATGGACTGTAGCCTGCCCGGCTCCTCTGTCCATGGAATTCTCCAGGCCAGAATACTGGAGTAGGTAGCCATTTCCTTTGCAGGGGATCTTCCTGACCCAGGGATTGAACCCCAGTCTCCTGCATTACAGGCAAATTCTTTACTGTCTGAGCAACCAGGGAAGTCTGGTTAATTTTTTAGCTGTTATTAAATCTGTAGATACACAAATCAGCAAACCAAATATGAGGGTGGTTTCTCTCTGTTGATGGGTGCTGTAGGGTGTCTCTAAATTGTTCATTATTACACAACATCCCGTGTATAAGTTGTCAGACAGCAAATGTAACAAATATTTTCATTTCTAAACATTTAACTTGCTTCCTAAAACTCAAACATTTGAGGACATAGTTAGGAGTTACCTTAATATGTCAAATTCAACACACACCAGCATCATGGATGCCCCTTAAAGTACTGTGATTAGACACCACTTGTCCAGAGTTGTTCAGAGCTTAAAGATGGGCTGAACTCTTAACTACCCTCGGCTCTCTAATCTTCCCACCAACCCTGAGGGGGGAACTGAGAGTGGCCCTATACTAGGATGAGGCTCAGGAAGGATGCAGCTGGCCTGGGGCCGCCAGCAGGTAAGGTCAGAGCTCACCTCACTGCACGGGACAGACTGATTTTACTGTCGCTGTTCTTTATCCTGGAGCCTCACTGTTTCTGGACAAAGTGGATACAAGCACCGTCTGTAAGATGAGTGAGGATGTATGTAACATAAAGAGCCTGGCACACAGTAGGTGCTTAATTAGTAACACCTGTGATTGTTATCCTACGATCTGATCGTTCTAGTTCTGAAACTACATTTTTGGCAAGAGAAAGCAAAACAAAAGCACAATAGAAGCACCAAGGAGAGTCTCAAGTCTTGCTCCATACAGCTGCCTTGCAAAAATCAACATGAAAAGAAATAGTAGGAACACCAAATTATGAATCTGACCCCTATAAAATACACAATCCCCTCAAGAGGTAAGTTTGGGAAACTGGCTTTCAAAACACACAAGAGACCACAGGTACTTTTCCTGTGGATCAGATCATTACAGAATCTGTAAGCAAGTTGAAAGGAAGGAGGACAGATTTCATCAGAGCCTCTCTGGCGTTTGAGGCAGGAGGGCTCCTGGCTGAGCAGGGAGTGTTTGTAGAGATTCTAGCACCTGTTTAGACACGTGTGTTTAAAGTTGGGAAGGTTTCCCCAGTGATGAAGCTCATGTCTGCACAGGGTGGCCTGAGTGGGGAAGAATACCCTCTCAGATCAGGAGAGCTTGGTTGGAGGTGGGATTTATTCCTACCACTCCACTTGGGATGATTTTCTTGGGCCTCCTAAGATCTGTCAATATCACAGTCTATTCTGAAGCACCGACCCCTGTGAGAGCTGTTCTTTCAACCCAGGCACCAGAGGGGTCCACGTCTATCAGGGGAAAACTGCAGCTGTCTCCCTCTGTGATCCCAGAGAACACGTAGCTCTGGGCTCCAGTGCCCTGGCTGGACACCAGCGTCCTCTGCAAGAGTTAAGTCACTCAGCTGCCCAGACCATGTCTGTGCACTTAAATCAGAGTTTCTAGGGTAGAGCCAGGGTCTGGGGATCTTTTCACCAGCTCCCATGTGACGCCATGAATGGTTGAAGTTGAAAGGTACCTAGCCCCACACCAACCCTAGTTGTACTTAGTCTTAGAGGGAAAGTGGCCCATAGAACATCCTCTGGCTTTGGCACATCAGAGCTCATGTTGGTGGAAGACATGCCAGGCTCTGCTCTAATCACTTGACATGCGTCCCTCATTCAATCCCTGCAGCCACTCTGTTAGGATGGGGCTGTCACTGAGGGACGAGGACACTGGCGCAGTGTTGGGAAGGACTCGTCAGAGGTCCCAGAGCCGGGACGGGGCAGAGCCGGGATGGGGGCCCAGGCAGGGGTATGGCCCAGGCTCTCAACCACAGTGCCCTGAGCCCAGGGCTTTCTACACCCTCTCCCGTCATCACAGATTCTTGAAAGGTAATGTAATTACAACTATTTCACAGATAGGGAAACTGAGACGTTCCCAGGATCCCACTGCCCTCCTGGGATGGACAGCGCCATCGCCCTCTGAGGGGTGGTGCTGTTACAGGTCATTGTACCCTCAGGACACCCTGCAAAGGTTGTGTGATTATCCTTTTTCTACAGGTGAGGAATGGGGACAAGCTCAGGGAGCTGGGTCTCAGCTTTGAAATAACACCTGAATTAGGAGAACCTACTCCGTGCTGGTGATTTAGACAGAGCACCTCAAACACTTCTAATTCTCCTGAAAGGAGACCATGAGGACCGCGATTGTACGAAGAGAAAACTGACGCTGAGAGAAATGAAGAGACTGTCTCCTCTCACTCCCCACTGTGTCCCAGTGTTTCCTGTCACCTCCATATTTCCCTTGTGGCTCCGCTGGTAAAGAATCCACCTGCAATGCGGGAGACCTGGGATTGATCTCTGGGTTGAAAAGATCACCTGGAGAGGGGGAAGGCTACCCACTCCAGCATTCTGGCCTGGAGAATTCCATGGACTGTTACAGTCCATGGGGTCGCAAAGAGTCGGACACAACTGAGCGACTTTCACTTTCACTTTCCATGAAAGTGAACCTGAACCGTGCTTCAGGTTCATTAGCAGAGCAAGTGCCCACCTTCAGGAGCCCCCAGACTGACCTCCACCCTCCCCTTTTCCCTCAGATTCTTGACTTCAAAAGACTACAGGGAGGAGAGGCCTCTGAGGGCCCAGGCCTGGGGACTCTGAAGCCACAAGGGAAGACATGGACTCCTGACACCTA
Organism: Cervus canadensis; assembly: GCF_019320065.1. NCBI lineage: Eukaryota > Metazoa > Chordata > Mammalia > Artiodactyla > Cervidae > Cervus > Cervus canadensis. Next base: position 52,533,956 of record NC_057395.1, read on the forward strand.
AGTCTAGACTAGGAACTCTTGCTCACACAGGGCCCCACACCCTCTAGGAAACACCCCCTCCTCATCCTCAGTCTGCAGAACCAGGAATGGGCATGCCCGGTGCTGCTGGGGTCACACTGGCCCCTCTGGACTCTGTCCACACCACCCTTCCCAGACCTGCTCCACAGGAGGCCTAGTGAAGGGGCAACATCACAACAATGGGGAGAAAATCTCCTGATGCTTTTAAGAGTGCTAGTACATGTGCTGCCGAAGCGAGCACGGTTTTTAAGTGTTGATCCCTGTCACTGAGGAACATTTCAGCACATCACACAACAATGAATGGTCTGTCTCATCTGGGTTGTAAAACTGGACTTGCCTCCCTTACAGGACTTTTTAAAGTGTTTATTTCTAAAGGAGAGGACAAAACAAGCTCTTAAGAGGATGGGGTTGGAGCTTTCTCCATACGTTGACAAGCACAGTGGGGTGTGCAGAGAGCAGGGCTATGACACTGTGAGTGTTTAGGGTTCAATCTTGGCTCCTCTAGCTATTCACAAATCAAGTCCCCTCTCTGAACCTCAGGGCCCTCATCTGTAAAATGGAAAACAGACAACCTTTCCTTCTGAACACTGTTTATAATGAGCAAATGCCTAAGGAGGATTCACCATCTGACAGGCTGCTCCTTCCCTCCCCTCCCTCCTTTCTCATCCAGGGAATCATCTGGCAGGCAGCCTGAGGAAGAGGATGAACAGCCCTGGAAGCCAGCAGATCTGAGAGGTGGGGGAGCCACTTACTAGCTGTATTGAGACTGAGCAGGGGACCCACCACCTGGGAAGTTTAGTAATATCTGCAAAATCATGATAAAGTTTGGGGAGATTCATTTGCTACCATGACTAGAAGGGAAATCTGGCAATACTGTCACACAAATTAAAATCCTCATGCTGTCTAAACTAGCAATGCCATTTCCAGTGGATATTTCTCCTCTGAGGAGAGTGACACATGGAAATGTTATCCCTTCAGCACTGTCTCAGTAGCCCAAGGTTAGGAACAACTTAGTGTCCATCAACAAGAGACTGTAAGATGAATGTTGGTGTTGCCATATGCCGAGTGCATGTAAATCCATGGCTGATTCATGTCAATGTATGACAAAAACCACTACAATATTGTAATTAGCCTCCAACTAATAAAAAAAAAAAGAATAAATACTCTCACGTAGAAAAAAAAGAAAAACAGGGCAACTCTAGGTGGTGATATGGAATGAGAGTTTTTGGATCATGCAGCTGAAAGCAGGAAGAGTTTTCCAGGCACCTCAGGCTCAGAGTCTGAATGTGAGGGGCCTTCTGAACCTTGGGGAAAGCAATGAAAAGAGCCTGTTTCATGGTTAACTCAAGGAACTTTTATTCTGCATCTTGTGTGTGCAAGTCTCTTTCATGAAAGGAGTTCCAGTGCTGGTGCAGGAAAGAGACTGGTTTGGAATCAGTTTGGGTTATTAATGGATCCTCTCATTATCTATGTGACTGTGGTCTGGACCCCTGTCATCTCCTGGCCTTGGCCACCATCTGTACATGGGGGTTTGGGAGGATGGTGTCTAGAGATCCATCCTGTTCTGAGAGTCCAGGATTCAGGGTATTTGTCAGAAAAATCTAAACAAACACTTTTCTGCCTCAATAGGGCTGCTCCAGCTCCTAACTCACCCACATGGAGAATTGCTTCCCTGAGAAGGGACATTCTGAGATGCTGGGAGACTTCAGTGATTATGTGAGTCAATCCGTGAATGACAGAAGGATTTTTTCAACAGATCTTCTGGAAACACCCAACCTCTCAGCATAGTCTCCAATCAGAGCCATCAGAATAAACACTGAAACTGTGTCTCTTAGAATCTCTTTTCAGTGTGATAGTCTGAATAGAAAATAAAGAAACACATCTCTCCTCCCTGCCCTGGATGGATTTCTCCTCTTCAGAAGGGAAGAGGACATAAGCTTCAAGGGAGAAGAGTCCTTGTCTGCTTTGTTCACTGATGTTTCCACAGCTTCCAGAGCAGGGCCTGGCACACAGTAGGTGCTCAATAAGTGCTGAATAAAGAGAAGACTCAGCCACACTGAGGGTGCACTCTCCAGTGAGGCCTGGCCTGTCAAGGAGCAAGTCACTCAGACTTTCATTTCCCTTATCCCTGGAATCAATGGACTGAATGTGATGGAAAAGACAAGGACTGTGGAGCCAGGTAGATGGGGGATCCAGACTTTTCCCATGTTGACCGGCTGAGGGGCCTTGAGCAAATAGCACAACCGTCATGGCCTCAAATACTCTGATTTGTAGAAGGGAGTAAAATCAGATCATGTCCTGGTCACTGTTGTACCAGATTTCTTTTTTTGTTCAAAGAGTGAAGGGCATTCTTGTTGACTTGTCAGAGACCAGGGGATGAAGGACACCCAGGACATACTCACCACTCACAGTGAGATGAGTGCCTGGTCCAGACTTAAACTCCACGTCACCTTCTCCTTTCCGGAACTTCACACAGTAGTAGACACCAGTGTCTGCCGGGGTGATGTTACTGATGCGGATGGAAAAGTCCAAGTTGTTTCTCTTTGTGACATCTGAAACATTTGTAACTCTGGGGAAAGGGGCTTCTTTTTGACTGTAGATGAACTCCCGGCCTGGCCCAGTTCCCCTGAACCACTTGATGGGCCCCACGGGGCTCAGGGAGGTCAGGGTGCAGCGCAGAGTGGCCGTCTCTCCTGCTGCAACTGACACAGACCTCTCAGGCTGAATCACCTGCAGCTCCCCCGCACCTGCCGCTCCTGGAAGAAAACACAAAGCAGTTATTTATTCACCCTCATGTGATCCTGTAGGTTTTCTCAAGTGTTTATCAACAACAGCATTCATTGTCTGAATGCACCTTGAATGGGCCTTAAACTCAGCACACGGCATGTACATTGCATGTAGCTTGCACAATGAGTCTGTAATGTGAGACACTAACACAAGCGAGGAGCTGAGGCACAGAGGTCAGTGATGTGGCGGAGACTGGGACTGAGGCCTTGAGCCCTCTCTGGAAGTGTCATGATCCACCCAGTATTCCTGGGTGTTCACTGTGTGTCCTCAGGGAGTGCTGCACTTCTGTCCTTTGCATTAGGTGGGACCACATGACCTCTTAGATCACTGAGTTGTGAGAAGTGATGTGTGTATTTTGTATGTTATTCATTAAACGGCAAGTACCTTTATGAGCCAACTTCTCTCCTCCCCAGCAATCTACATACTCATGATAGAATTGGCTCCAACAACCTGATACTTGAGTGACAGTGATGTTCAGAGCTCCCAACACACAATGAACACTTAGTTTATGTAGAAAGCAAAGCTTTGTTTCAACTCCCTGGGATTTTTTCCAATGACACAGTCATGTTATATGACTAAAGCAGCTATAATAGATTATAGAAAATGTAGTGACTAAAAATGACAGTTTTATTATCTTATGATTCTGGATATGAAGGGACCAAAAACAGTATTACTGAACTAAAATCAAGGAGTCAACTGGGTTACATTTCATCTAGAGGCTCTGATCATTGCCTCTCCAAATTCTTGAGACTGTCTACATTCCTTTTCTCAAGGTTTCTATCTTCTTATGACTCCAGTTGTGCTTCCATTTCACTTGTCCTCTAACTTTGGCTTTCCTGCCTCCTTCTTATAAGATTATATTAGGCTTACATTGATAGTCAAGAATATTCTTCCCATAGCAAGATTCTTAATCACTTTTACAAAATTTTTTTGCCATGTAAAGTAAAACATTCACTGGTGAGTATTAGGACATAGATCTCTTTGATGGTCTATGTTTTGTTTACTTGATTTATAACTTGCTTTAATTGAAGTATATCTATTTACAATGCTGTGTTAATTTTGCTGTATAGAAAGTGACTCAGTTATACACATACATTTTAAATATATTCTCTTCCATTATTTTTATCACGTGATACTGAATATACTTCTTTGTGCTGTACAGTAAGATCTTGTTTTTTTATCCTTTCCGTGTATAATAGCTTACCTAACCCCTACCCCATCTACCTTGACAACTGAAACTCCATTTCCTATGTCCGTGAGTCTGTTTCTATTTCATACACAGGTATACCCGTCTATCTCTCTTTGGCCACAACATCCAGCTTGTGGACTGCATTTTTCTAAAAACTTCCATTTCTTTTAAGTTGTTGAATTTGTTCAAATTTAACTGTTCATAGATTTCCTTATTTTTTCTTATACTTGTGTAATACTGGTCTTATGTCTCCTTTTTCCTTTCTTGTTTTGTTTATTTGGGTTCTCTCTTATTTCCTTCAGCATTTTCATTATCTCCTTTTTGAAATTATTGTCTATTAGACTAAAGAGGTCTATTTCATTTTCTTTCTCAGGTGAATTTTCTTGATCTTTTAACTGGGCATGGTTCCTCTGCTTCTTCATTTTACTTATATTTCTCTTATTCTGGAAGTTTAGGAAAAACAATTATCTCCTGTGGTCTTGGAGGGCTGTTTATACATGGGAGCATCCATGTGTGGATTGTGTGGGTTTAATATTTCTGGTGCAAGGGCTGTTTTTAGTACATATGCCTGTCACCTCTTTTTCAGCATGAGCTGGCCATTATTCCCTTATGGGGGTGTGCCCATGTGGTGTCTGATACCCAGTTTGGAGTTCTTCATGGCAGTGGTGGCTCACGCGTGCCCCCAGAGCACTCGATGGGAGTAGAAGCAGCTCATGACTCCACCTGGAGCCCAGGATGACAGTGGCAAAAAAAACTGCTCCAAAGTGGGGGTGAGCTTCAAATCCTGCCCCTGCCCTTACCAGCAGACAAGCAGGCTGGGACGCGTAGGGCAGTTGCACTGACCATCTGTGCATATCTCTCAATGTTCCAGCTGCTGCAAACTGGTTGCTACACTCTCCTTCAAGGCTCTGAGGTTCCCTATATTCCAGCTGATCTCCTTGCCACTGGGGGTACTTACCAGGTTACAGGAACCTTTCTTCTTTCATAGCTCCCTCCAAGTGTACAGGTCCCATCCTGATTCCTTTCTTTCTTTTTTTCTTCTCTTTTCTTTCATCTCACCCATATACACAGAGATTTTATTGCCCTTTCAGATGTCTGAGATCCTCTGCCAGCATTCAGTAGACATTCTGTGAGAATCATCCCACATGTAGATGTGTTTTTGATGTATTTGTGGGAGGAGGTGACCTTCACATCCTAGTACTCAGCAATTTTGATGTTCCTCCTTTGTCATGGGGCTATTTTGTGTCTACAGCTACATAAACCAGTTGCCGTAACAAAAAAATCTATAAATGTGTCATTGTCACACATGAAGAATGACAAGACAACTTATTGAAACTGAAAGAAATGCTCTTCAAACTGTAAAATTAAACTAGATCAATGACAGAAGAGGAAATAAAATAGTCACAGGTACATAGAACTCAAACAACATGCTCTTCAAAAATCAACATGTCAAGGAAGAAACATCACAAGGGAAATTAGAAAACACTTGGAGACAAATGAAAACATAAACACATACTATGAATACATACGAGATGCACAGAAAGCAGCCCTAATGGGAAATTTGTGGCTGCACATGCAGACATTGAAGAACTTTACACTGCAAGAAACTAGAGAAAGAAGAGAAAAGTAAACCCCAAACTGAAAGTTTGCAAATGAAAGAAAATAGCTGGGATTATTGAAGAGAAAAGTAAAATGAGAATAGTATAGCAGAGAAAATAAACAAAGCCAGGAGGGATTCTTCAAAAAGATCAATAAAATTAAGCAAATTTAGCTAGATTGCCTAAGGAAAAAAAACAGAGTGGCAACCCAAATAACTAAAATCAGAAATGAAAAACATACTAATAATGTCAAAAAAATAAAAGGGATTTTAAAACAATTCTATGAATGATTAAACACCAAAAAAATTGGATAACATAGATAAATTGGACAAATTCTTGTAAGGACATAATACTGAAGCTGAATTATGAAGAAATAAAAAATTAGAGTAGACCTGTAACTAGCAATCAGATTCAATTAATAATAAAAAACCTCCCAACAAAGAAAGGCCCCAAATTACTTGTCTTCACTAGTGAATGCTTCCAAATTTTTAAAGAAAACTAACAGTATTCCTCTTCAAAAAAGTCTTAAGAGGTGGAAGGACTTCTCAATTCTTTCAGAGTTCTATTGGCATGATCCAGATATCACAGTGACATAAAGGCATAACAAGAAAATACAGACCAATATTTCTCTTTTTCAAATTCTTTTCTCATTTAGGCTGCTACATAATATTGGGCAGACTTTCATATGCTATACAGTAGTTCTTCATTAGTTATCCATTTTAGACACAACAGTCTGTATATGTCAGTCCCAAGCTCCCTATCTATCCCTCTCCCAAACCCTTCTGCCCTCATAACCATAAATTTATTCTCTAAGTCTGAAAGAAACACAAGGCTTATGTTTTGTAAATAAGTTCATTTGTCTCATATTTTATCCCACATATTAGTGTTATCTTATATTTCCCTTTCACTCTCTGACTCACTTCACTCAGTATGATAATTTCTTGGGCCACTCACTTTGCTTCAAATGGCATTATTTCATTCTTTTTAATGGATGAGTAATGATCCATTGCATATATGTACTAAGACTGTACAATGGAGGATAGACAGTCTCTTCAGTAAATGGTGCAGGGAAAACAGGATAGCTACATGTGAAAAAAAAATGAAATTAGAACATTTTCTAATACCATAAACAAAAATAAACTAGTTTAAAGACATAAATTTAATACCAGACACAATAAAACACAGCAAAACAAAGACAAAACATTCCTTGAATTAAAAGCAGCAATATCTTTTTCCATCCATCTCCAAGAAGTAAAAACAAAGATAAACAAATGAGACATAATCACCCTCAAAAGCTTTTGTGCAGCAAAGAAACAATAAACAAAATGAAAAGATAACCATATTTTGGGAGAAAATTATTGCACATAATGTGACCAACAAAGGATTAGAATCCAAAATTTACAGACAGATCATACAGCTAAGTAACCAAAACAAACAAACATCCCAAACAAAAAATGGGAAAAAAACCTAAATAGACATTTCTCCAAGGAAGATATACAGATGACCAAAAAGCACATAAAAAGCTGCTCAACACTGCTTAAATGTTAGAGAAATGCAAATCAAAACTACAATGAGATATCACCTCATACCAGTTAGAATGGCTATCATCAAAAAATCCATGAACAATAAATGCTGAAGAGGGTGTGGAGGGAAGGGAACCCTCCTACACTGCTGGTGGGAATGTAAATTGGTACAGCCACTGTGGAGAATAGTATGAAAGTTTCTTGAAAAACTAAAAATAGAGCTATCATACGATCCACTTCCGGGCATAAATCTGCAGAAAAACATGATCCAAAAGGATATATGTGCTCCAGTGTTCATAGCACTATCCACAATAGCCAAGACACGGAAGTGATCTAAATCTCTATTGATAGAAGAATGGACACAGACCAATAACTCACATGATTGTTGATGCAGCAGTCCTCAGTAAAATGTTAGAAAATCCAATTCAATAGCATATTAAAAGAATTATGCACCAGGACAAACTGGGATATATTGCTGAAATATAAAAATGGTTCAACACATGAAAATATATGCACTGGTGTGCTGCAGTCCATGGGGTCACAAAGAATCGGGCATGACCTGGCAACTAAACAACAATATGAAAATCAAACCATGTATTTAACCACTTTAACAGAGTAAAGAGAAAAAAAATTAATGCAGAAAAAGGACTTAACAAAAGTTAACATTTTTCATGATAAGAAATCAATAAACTAGAAATAGATGGAAAATTGCCCAATAAATGAAGTTGTATATAAAACCCCACATTAACAGCCTCATCGATAGTGAAATTCTGAAAGCTTTTCCAAAATCAGGAACAAGACATGCCCACTTTTGCCACTTCTAGTCAACACAATACTGGAAGTTCCGAGAAAAGCAATTAATTAATATGTATAAAAGGTATTCAAATTGGAAAGAAGTGAAATGATCTTGTTTGTGAGTGACATGATTTCCATGTAGCAATTCTAAAGGTTCCAACATTAAAAACTGGTAAATCTGTTTCACCCTAGATAATATACATGTTTCTATGCTGTTCTCTCAAAACATCCCACCCTCGCCTTCTCCCACATGTATATTATCTAGAGTGAAACAGATCACCAGCCCAGGTTGGATGCATGAGACAAGTGCTTGGGCCTGGTGCACTGGGAAGACCCAGAGGGATGGGATGGAGAGGGAGGTGGGAGGGGGGATCAGGATACGGAACACATGTAAATCCATGGCTGATTCATGTTAATGTATGACAAAAACCACTACAATATTGTAAAGTAATTAGCCTCCAACTAATAAAAATAAATGAAAAAAAAAAAAAACTGGTAAATCTAATAAGTAAATTTGGCAAAGTTTTGAGATACAAAGTCACCACACAAAAATCAGGTTTTTTTCCTACATACTAGTGACAGTGAATCCAAAAAAGAAATTAAGCTAGCAACTTCACTTATAATAGCTACATATTAGCTAAGTATAAAATACGTAGGAGTCAATACCTAGGATTCCTCACATACAGTCTTTCCTCACTATAGAGCTTAGCCTATTAAAATATTGTGTCTGTTCCAAACCCACACTTGTATACTTTGCTTTTGGGGTGAGATCACTGCTCTATTTTCTGTCTTATGTTCATCTTACTCAATACTCATCTGACTCAATACTGGTTAGTAAAATTCTCTTTGCCCTAAATGCTTGGATGTTCCCTTTATACTCCTCAGGCCCTTGGTGTACTAGCTTCTTTCCTCACTCATGATTGACATATTACTGCTTTGTTTTGTTTGCATTTTATCCTTCAATAACTCTTTAATGAACTCACTGTAATAAATTCTCTTCATTAAAGTGAAAAAAAAGACAACAAACAAACAAAAAGATGCCACCAGAAAACTAATAGAACTCATCAATGAATTTGATAAAGTTGCAGGATATAAAACTAATACATAGAAATCTGTTACATTTCTATACAACAACAAAAGATCAGAAAGAAAAATGAAAGAAACAATCCCACTTACCATCACATCAGAAAAAATACAATACCTAAAAATCAACATTCCTAAGTAGATAAAAGACATGTACTCTGAAAACTATAAGATGCTGTTGAAAGAAACCGAAGAAGGCACATGTCATTGAGTTGCTAATTTGTGTCCAATTCTTTGCAAACCCATGGACTGCAGGGTGCCAAGCTCCCCAGTCCTTCACTAGCTCCCAGAGTTTGCTCAAATTCATGTCCATTGAGTTGGTGATGCTAACTATCTCATCTTCTGCTGCCCCCTTCTTCTTTTGCCTTCAATCTTTCCCAGCATCAGGATCTAGGACTAGAGTTTCAACTTCAGCATCAGTCATTTTATTGAATATTCAGAGTTGATTTCCTTTAGGATTGACTGCTTTGATCTCCTTGCAGTCCAAAGGACTCTCAAGAGTCTTCTCCAGCACCACACATCGAAGCATCAGTTCTTCAGTGCTCAGCCTTCTCTATGGTCCAACTCTCACATCTGTGCATGACTACTGGAAAAGTCACAGCTTTGACTATACTTATGCTTTTGGTTTTTAATATGCTATCTTTTCTTCTAAGGAGCATATTTTAATTTCATGGTTGCTGTCACCATCCATGGTGACTTTGGAGCCCAAGAAAATGAAATCTATCACTGCTTCTACTTTTCTCCCATTGTGTTTGCCATGAAGTGATGGGACTAGATGTCATGATCTTAGTTTTTTGAATTTAGAGTTTCAAGTCAGCTTTTTCACTCTCCTCTTTCACCCTTATCAAGAGGCCCTTTATTTCCTCTTCACTTTCTGCCATTAGAGTGTTATTCTCTGCATATCTGAGGTTGTTGATATTTCTCCCAACAATCTTGTTTCCAGCTTGTGATTCATCCAGCCCAGCATTTCACATAGTGTACTCTGCATACAAGTTAAATAAGCAGGGTGACAATATACAGCCTTAACATACTCCTTTCCCAATTTGGAACCAGTCTGTTGTTCCATGTTCGGTTCTAACTGTTGCTTCTGGAGACACATACAGGTTTCTCAGAGGGCAGTTAAGGTGTTATGGTATTCCCATCCCTTTAAGAATTTCCCACAGTTTGTTGTGATCCACACAGTCAATGGCTTTAGCCTAGTCAATGAAAGAGAAGTAGGTGTTTTTCTGGAATTTCCTTGCTTTCTCTATGATCCAATGAATGCTAGCAATTTGATCTCTGGTTCTTCACATAAGGAAAGATACACCACATTCTCAGATTGGAAGAATGAATATTGTTAGAGTGACTATACTACCCTTAACCCCACCATAGAGCCACTGAGCAGACAACCTACAAACTGCGGAACAATTATGCCAAATAAATTACACAGTGTTAAGTTCTAGGACCCAAAACAGATTTCCCAACCTGGAGATCTGGCAAAGGGACAGAGAATCCCCAGAGAATTTGACTTTGGAGGCCAGCAGGATTTGATTATAGAACTTCCACCGGACTGGGGAAACAGACTCTTGCAAGGCACAAACAAAACCTTGTGTGCCCCAAGACCCAGGAGAAAGGAGCAGTGACCCCACAAGAGACTGATCCAGACTTGCCTGTGAGTGTAGAAGAGTTTCTGGCAGAGGAGTGGGTCGACAGTGGCATGCTGCAGGGTCAGAGGCACTGAATACAACAGTGCCTGCAAAAGATCTTTTGAAGGAGGTCACCATTATCTTCATTACTCCCACCATAGTTTTGTCTCAGGTCAAATAACAGGGAGGGAACACAGCCCAGCACAACAACAGAAAATTGGATTAAAGATTTACTGAGCATGGCCCCACCCATCAGAACAAGACCCAGTTTTCCCCCACAGTCAGTTCCTCCATCAGGAAGCTTCCATAAACCTCTTATCTTTATCCTTCAGAGGGCAGACAGAATGAAAACCACAATCACAGAAAACTAATCAAACTGATCACATGAACCACAGCCTTGTCCAACTCAATGAAATTATGATCCATGCCATGTAGGGTCACCCAAAATGGATGCGTCATGGTGGAGAGTTTTTGCAAAACGTGGTCCGCTGGAGAAGGGAATAACCACTTCAGTATTCATCCCTTGAGAACTCCATGAACGGTATGAAAAGACAAACAGATATGACACTGAAAGCTGAACTCCCCCAGTCAGTAGGTGCCCAATATTGCTACTGGAGAAGAGTGGAGAAATAACTGCAGAAAGGAGACAGAGCCAAAGCAAAAACAATGCCCACTTGTGGATATGACAGGTGATGGAAGTAAAGTCTGATGCTATAAAGAACAATATTGCATAGGAACCTGGCATGTTAGGTCCATGAATCAAGGTAAATTGGAAGTGGTCAAACAGGAGATGGCAAGAGAGAACATTGGCATTTGGGGAATCAGTGAACTAAAATGGACTGGAATGGGTGAATCTAATTCAGATGACCATGTCATCTACTACTATGGGCAAGAATATCTTAGAAGAAATGGAGTAGCCTTCAGAGTAAGCAAAAGAGTCCAAAATGCAGTACTTGGGTGCAATCTCAAAAATGACAGAATGATCTCCATTCATTTTCAAGGCAAGCCATTCAATATCACAATAATCCAAGTCTATGTCCCAACCACTAACATTGAAGGTCTGAATACAAAACCACTAAGGTCTGAATACCAGACTTTCTAGAACTAACACCCCAAAAAGATGTCCTTTTCATCATGGGGGACTGGAATGCAAAAGTAGAAAGTCAAGAGATACCTGGAGTAACAGGCAACTTTGGCCTTGGAGTACAAAGTGAAGAGGGCAAAGGCTAACAGAATTTTCCCAAGAGAACGCACTGGTTATAGCAAACACCCTCTTCCAACAACACAAGAAAAGACTCTACACACGGACATCACCAGATGGTCAATACTGACATCAGTTTGATTATATTCTTTGCAGCCAAAGATGGAGAAGCTCTATAGAGTCAGCAAAAACAAGACCGGGAGCTGACTGTGGCTTAAATTCGGACTTAAATGGAAGAAAATAGGGAAAACCACTAGACCATTCAGATATGACCTAAATCAAATCCCTTACAATCATACAGTGGAAGTGACAAATAGATTCCAGGGATAAGATCTGATAGGCAGAGTGCCCAAAGAATTATGGATGGAGGTTCATGACATTGTACAGGAAGTAGTGATCAAGATCATCCCCAAGAAAAAGATATGCAGAAAGGCAAAATGGTTGTCTGAGGAGGCCTTACAAATAGTTGAGAAAAGAAGAAAAGCTAAAGGCAAAGGAGAAAAGGAAAGATATACCCATCTGAATGCAGAGTTCCAAAGAATAGCAAGGAGAGATATGAAAACCTTCCTCAGAGATCAATGCAAAGAAATAGAGGACAACTATAGAATGGGAAAGACTAGGGATCTCTTCAAGAACATTAGAAATACCAAGTTAACATTTCATGAAAAGATGGGCTCAATAAAGGACAGAAATGGTATGGACCTAACAGAAGCATAAGATAGTAAAAAGAGGTGGCAAGAATACACAGAAGAACTATACAAAAAAAATCTTCATGACCCAGATAAGCATGATGGTGTGATCACTCACCTAGAGCCAGACATCCTGGAATGTGAAGTCAAGTGGGCCTTAGGAGGCATCACTACAAACAAAGCTAGTGGAGGTGATGGAATTCCAGTTGAGCTATTTCAAATGCTAAAAGATGATGCTGTGAAAGTGCTGCACTCAATATGCCAGCAAATTTGGAAAACTCATCAGTGGCCACAGGACTGGAAAAGGTCAGTTTTCATTCCAATCCCAAAGAAAGGCAATGCCAAAGAATTGCACAATTATTGCACAATTGCACTCATCTCACATGCTAGCAAAGAAATACTCAAGATTTTCCAAGCTAGGCTTCAGTGGTATGTGAATTGTGAACTTATAGATGTTCAAGTTGGATTTAGAAAAGGCAGAGTAACCAGAGATCAAATTGCCAACATCTGGTGGATCATCAAAAAGAAAGAGAGTTTCAGAAAAACATCTACTTCTGCTTTATTGACTATGCCAAGCCTTTTGACTGTGTGGATCACAACAAACTGTGGAAAATTCTTCAAGAGATGGGAATACCAGACCACCTTACTTGCCTCCTCAGAAATCTGTGTGCAGGTCAAGATGCAACAGTTAGACCTGAACGTGGAACAACAGACTGGTTCCAAATTGAGAAAGGAGCACGTCAAGGCTGTATATTGTCACCCTGCTTATTTGACTTATATGCAGAGTACATCATGCGAAATGCCAGGCTGGATGAAGCACAAGCTGAAATCAAAATAGCTGGGAGAAAAATCAATAACCTCAGATACGCAGATGACACCACCCTTATGGCAAGAAGCGAAGAAGAACTAAAGAACCTCTTGATGAAAGTGAAAGAGAAGAGTGAAAAAGTTGACTTAAAACTCAACATTCAAAAAATAAGATCATGGCATCTGGTCCCATCACTTTAGGCAAATAGATAGGAAACAATGGAAACAGTGGCAGACTTTACCTTCTTGAGCTCCAAAATCACTGCAGATGGTGATTGCAGCCATGAAATTAAAAGGTGCTTGCTCCTTGGAAGAAAAGCTATGACAAGCCTAGACAGCATATTAAAAAGCAGAGACATTACTTTACCAACAAAGGTCCATCTAGTCAAAGCTATGGTTTTTCCAGTAGTCATGTATGGATGTGAGAGTTGGGCTATAAAGAAAGCTGAGTGACGAACATTTGATGCTTTTGAACTGTGGTGTTGGAGAAGACTCTTGAGAGCCCCTTGGACTGCAAGGAGATCCAAGCAGTCATTCTTAAAGGAAATCAGTCCTGAATATTCACTGGAAGGACTGATGCTGAAGCTGAAACTCCAATACTTTGGCCTCCTGATGGAAAGAACTCGCTCACTGGAAAGACCCTGATGCTGGGAAAGATTGAAAGCAGGAGGAGAAGGGGACGACAGAGGATAAAATGGATGGCATCACCAACTCAATGGATATGAATTTGTGCATGCTCTGGGAGTTGGTGATGGACAGGGAAGCCTCACATGCTGTAATCCATGGGGTTGGAAAGAGTCAGACATGACTGAGTGACTGAACTGACTGACTGACCAGAAGTAATCTATAGAGTTAATACAATGTATTGCATTGTGTATATGCAAGTGTAGAGCACAAGGAACTCTGGTCAATGTTATGTAGCAGTCTGGATGGGAGGAGAATTAGTGTGAGAATGCATACAAATGTACATATGGTTAAGTCCCTATACTGTCTACCTGAAACTACCATAGTATTGTTAATTGAGAATATTCCAATACAAAATAAAACATTTAAAAAAAGAATCTGGGTTATTGATTATGATTGGACAGCAAGTTATGAGTTGAATAGCCATGAGTCACCATTGGGCCAATTATTTCACTACAGGTTCAAGCTATCCACTTGATTTCACTGCCTCATTGACTATCCAGTTTCTGAAGATACAGAGAAATACAAACACAATCCCTCTTATCTGAAATGTTCTATTAAACAAGCATGGGTTTCATTCCAGGGATGTAAATAAGAGGAGCAGGCTGCTTTGGCCTCAAAACAAACCCTGGCTTCTTTTCTATTTCTTCCCTACCCCTTTGTAGTTCAACTTTGCAGAGTGTGAGCTGATAAACCCATGCACTAAGCACTATTTGTAACCAATCATACCTCCCAAGGAGGGGACATACTATTACAGGGCAGGTCTTATGATGTGCCAACAGCTTCAGATGATTTAGATTGTTAAGTCTGGAGAGAAAAAGTGAGGTTGTGGATGTTGCACTGCTAAGACAAAAATGGGAAGAAACATGAACGAACTTTGGAGGGAGAAATGGAGGGACAGGAAGAGGGAGGAGAGACTAGGAATCAGAGGGGTGAGAGGAGCCAAGAGATCGCAAAAATTCTGCCAACTGTATATCAATAACTCTCCAATTACCTCTCTGGCCCAGGCATTTTTCCAGAACTCTGATCTTGTATGTCCAACTATCAACTTGTCATACTTTCTGGACAGAAATAAACATCTCACAGTTAACACATCTAACACTGACATGAATTTCCCCCACACCTGCTATATTTCAGCTGAGCCACAGTTCTTCTTTCAGATGTCCAGTTATCAAAACCTTGAGATTTTTCTCTCCCATCCCAAGTCCTATGCATCAGAAAATCCTATTGCCTCCTCATTAGTGTGCATCCAGTATCTGACCTCTTTCTCTTATCTCTACTAGCTGCTGTTCAGTGCAAGCCATTTTTACTTTTTTTGAATGAATGTTATGACTTCAAATGCTCTAGTTGCTTCTATCAATGTCCTGCGTCATCCCTGCTGTGCTGAGCTGTGATTTGTTGCTCAGTTGTGTCCAGTTCTTTGCGACCCTATTGACTGTAGCCCACCAGGTTCCTCTGTCCATGGCGATTCTCCAGGCAAGAATACTGGAGTGGGTAGCCTATCCCTTCTCCAGGGGATCTCCCGTCCCAGGAATTGAACCAGGGTCTCTTGCATTGCGGGTGGATTCTTTACCAGCTGAGCCATCAGGGAAGCTCCCTGTGTAGTCTGTTGTCCATCAAATGCTCAAATAAATTAAAACTCATGTCAGACCAAGTCACTTCTCTCTTCAAAACCACAATGGCAATAGTTTCACTCAGGGCAAAAGCCCAATCCTTCATCACAGGAGGATGATTCTACTCTCAGGGCCTCTGCACATGCTGCTCCCTGTCAGGAAGGCTCCTCCCCAAGATAACCACAAATGCTTACCCCAGAACTTTCTTTCAAACTTCCCCATCTCTGTGATGCCCATGCAAGACTACCAGGTTTAAAATACATCCCACCCAACAAATTCTCTCAATTCAGTTATCCAATTAATCTTTGTTTTGTTTCCTTTTTAATTTTTAATTTTGTATTGGGGTACAGCCAATTAACAAACAATGCTGTAATAGTTTCAGTGAAGGGACTCAGCCATACATATGCATATATTCATTCATCCCCAACCTCCCCTCTCATACAGGCTGCCCCATAGCATTGAGCAGAGTTCCATGTGCTATACGGTTGATTTTACATTTTAAGTACAGCAGACTGTATGTGTCCATCCCAAACTGTACAACTATCCCTTCCCCCCATTCTTTTTCCCACAACCATAAGCTCATTCTTGAAGTCTGTGAGTATGTTTCTGTTTTGTAGTTCATTTGTATCATGTCTTTATAGATTCCACATATAAGGGATGTCATGATATTTCTCCTTCTCTGACTTACCTCACTCAGTATGATACACTCTAGGTCCATCCATGTTGTTCCAAATGGCATTATTTCATTCTTTTTATGGCTGAGGACTATTCGACCATATGTACATACCACATCTTCATCCATTCCTCTGCTGATGGATGTTTAGCTTGCTTCCATGTCTTGGCTATTGCGAACAGTGCTGCAGTGAACTCTGGGGTGCATGTATCTTTGCAGATCATGCCCAGGACTGGGATTGCAGGGTCATAAGGTAGCTCATGCCCGGATATATGGCCAGGACTGGGGTTGCAGGGTGGTAGCTCCATTTTTAGTTTTCTGAGGAATGTCCATACTGTTCCCTGGGGCTTCCCAGGTGGCGCAGTGGTGAAGGCCAATGAAGAGACCAAAGAGACATGGGTTCAATCTCTGGGTCGGGAAGATCCCTTGAGTAAGGAATGGCAACCAACTCCAGTATTCTTGCCTGAAAAATTCCATGGACAGAGGAGCCTGGTGGGCTACAGTCCAAGAGTCATAAAGAGCCAGACATCACTGAGCAACTGAGTGAATACTGTTCTCTATAGTAGTGGTACCAATTTACATTCCTACCAACAGTGTAGGAGGGTTCCCTTCTCTCCACACTGGCTCCAGAATTTATTATTTGTGGGTTTTTGATGAAAGCCATTCACCGGTATGAAGTGATATCTCACTTTAGTTTTGATTTACATTTTTCTAATAATTTTGTTGACATCTTTTCAGGTACCTACTGGCCAACTGTATATCCTCTTTGGAGAGATGTCTATTTACATCTTCTGCTAATTTTTTGAGTGGTTTTTTTGCTTTGATTTTATTAAGTGTCATGAGCTGTTTGTAAATTTTGGTGACTGGC
Organism: Cervus canadensis; assembly: GCF_019320065.1. Lineage (NCBI taxonomy): Eukaryota > Metazoa > Chordata > Mammalia > Artiodactyla > Cervidae > Cervus > Cervus canadensis. Next base: position 52,551,109 of record NC_057395.1, read on the forward strand.
CCATTTCAGTCACACCATTTACAAATATCTTCTCTCAATTTGTGGGCTGTCCTTCATTTTGTTTGTTGTTTCTTTATTATGCAAAAACTTTTGAATTTAAGTAGGTCTCATTTGTTTCTTTTTGTTTTTATTTCCATTATTCTGGGAGATAGATCAAAAAAGATATTGTTCTATGTCAAAGAGTGTTCTTCTTATATTTTTCTATAGGAGCATTATAGTGTTAAGTCTCAAATTTAGGTCTTTAATGCATTTTGAGCTTATTTTTGTGTATGAAGTTAAAGAACAAACTAATTTCATTTTTTACATGTCAGGTATTCTTTTCTAACACATAGCACTTTCTAATATTATGTATTATTTGCTGAATTATAAGTCTATTGTTTATTGTCATTTCTTTCACTAAGATAAACATCAATAAGGGCAATTAGTCTCTTTTACTCAACAATTCACCCCAAGTTCCTTCCTGCCATCTACTAAATATCAAAGTAATATACATATGATATGTGAACTGCCCAGTGTGACATCTTCCCAAGACAATGAGCTCTACTTTAAGCAGTTAATCTCTGTAGAAATTGTGTCAGAAGTTGAGTTTCCCATGTAAATAACTTGGTGAAAAATAAAAGGAACTTGCTTGTATGAGGAAACAAAAAAGGAACTTGCTTGTATGAGGAAGCAAAAAAAGAGCCCAGGAGAAGAAAACCACAAACCCTCTGCCCAACCCTTCCCCTTCATCAGACCCATTGGCAGAAGCCACAGAAATATCTTGGGATGGAAGAAGGGACACAGTATCAAGAAGAGCAATGGTTAAATTCATGAGCTCTACTACCAGATGTCTTGAGTTCAAACCATACCTCTATCAGCTAACACTGAGTATCCTTGAACTTCTCCTTGCTCAGTTTTATTATCTATAAGGTAGGGATGACAAGAGGATCTACCTTGGATATAATGATCACATGAGTTAGCAACCATGGGAATTTCCAACTCTGGCCCATGATGAATGTTTAAGAAAACAAATTGTTATTACTCATTAGATGTCCTGAGGAAAGGAAGCTTCAACTAGCATTAGGTGATATAGATAAAGTTATAGACAGGGATATGGTTATAATTACAAATATAGATATGGATATACAGATCATATAGGCAAGAGTCTCTGAGTCCTTTTTAGCCTTCATTCCTCCTCACCCTTAACCAGCATGGAAGAGGGGACTCTAAGATAGCAATGCATAAAATTCTACTCATTTACCAGGAGAGAAGTTTTCTTGTCTTAAGTAACAGTTTGGGTGAGAGAGGTTTATAGAGAAGGAGAAAGCAGGTATGTTATTGAAAGACAGCAAAAACTCAACACATGTTTATATCATTTCATGTAGACTTAAAAATTAAAGAAGTCTTTTTGAAATCCCATGTGTCTGGAAAACTTCCTCACACACACACACACACACACACACACACGCACACACACACACAAATACATGCATCCACAAACATGTATTAGAGAATAGCCTAGCATTGTAGTATACAGGTTGTTTTGAGGATCAAATGAAATTACAATACATGTTAAAGACTCAGTGCAAACTTCAACACGTGGGAACCATCCAACACATCACTGACCAAAACTTGGGAGTACACAATGCAAGATTTGAATGCTTCTGTTCTCTGAGTGGCATCATGGGTGAAGACTAAACTATTGTTTATTTCTCAGTATCTTCTGATTTTTCTGCCATTAGGATTCTCTGAGAAGCTGAGTTGCATGATATGATTAAAAGAATCAACGTTGGAGAAGGAAATGGCAACCCACTCCAGTATTCTTGCCTGGAAAATCCCATGGACAGAGGAGCGTGGTGGGCTACATGTAGTCCATGGGGTTGCAAAAGAGTCGGACACAACTTAGCAACTGAGCACACACGCATGGATGTGTACAAGTTTTGAAGAATTCTGTGGTTATTTCTTAACAGTGTCACATGCTCATTAAAATAATTAAATATAGGGACGCCTCATCAGTGATATAAAAAAAAAATAAAAGAATCAACTTGAGCTGGACACTCTAGATTTGAATCTCATACTACACTGCCTTAGGTCAGTTAATATCGGGCAAGTTACTCTCTGCCTCAATCTCCCCATCTGCAATTCAGGAGTAATAGTCATTTATCACATGGGATGTTGTGAGGATTATACAAGTTAACGCACATAAATCTGTCATTGCTGGTATTTGAAACATCATCCATTTGGATACCTCTGCTAAGCAGCTGGAGGTGGTGGATCCACAGAAAAAACTCTCAAATCCCTGATTTCATGCTTTCAGATAGTGCCCAGTCTTTGGCCTTCTGCAGCTGTCCTTGGTGGCACACCCAGGTTTACATGGAGACTTTAAAAGTGCAGGGCAGTGGGGAGGTCCAGAGGGCAGGGAGAGGGGATTCTACCCCAAGAAATGCTCACCTATTAATCCCAGCAGTAGAATCATTAGCAGGCAAGGAGGAGGAGTGTGTAATGAGGAGGCAAGGATGGGCATCGTGGAGGCCTGAGGAATCTGCTCTGTCCAAATGTGTGAGCTGGGAGAACATGAACTTCTGTGCTCTGTGGAAAGGAAAGAAGCCCCACCCCTCATGATATAAGAGGAAGGGCCTATGATAGGGTCAAATGACTATGAGATTACAATACATTTCTAGGTTCAAGACAGTTCCTATTTCAGATGTGATATACAAATCAGGCAGAAAATGTGGCTAGCTACTCATCTTACATTTTCAGAGACTGAACAGGCCTCGCAGAAATAAAACTCTCTCCGCACCCAGGGTCTCTGTTGCCTCCACTGGGTTCCTCTCCACGTTTGTGGTGATTCTTAGTTGGGAGCCCCAGGCAAACTCACAGACCCCAAGAAGGATCTGTGGCTGGGGGCTGAGTTCTAAAGTCCCAATTCCAGGACCCTAGGTTGTGGCTGGATTTCAGTCTCATTCTGCACCTGCCTCACTGAAGATCTACTGACTGACCTGGATAAAGGAAGGGGGTTCACCAGGGCCTTCTCAACTCTGGGATGGAACCAGATGTGCTCTTGAAATGATTTCTTATTCCAACATTTTATCAGTGTAACTGGCAAAACTTAGCCCAAATGAACAGTGCAATGTGGACCTCACAACTATTCAGGCTATAGACTGAATCCAAAAAAAGGAATCATTTTCCACTGTAAGGAGAGGAAGTAAATTGCATGATCCAGAAATTACACACTAAGGCATTTATTCCAGAAAAATGAAAACAGTGTCCACACAAAACCTGTGTACAAATGTTGTAAAAGATTTACTCTGAAGCAGAGAAGTGGAAGAAATCAAAATATCTAAAAATAAGTGAACAACCTTTCCGTATGAGGATCTACTACTCAGCAACCCAAAGGAATGAGCTATGTATGGGTGTGGCAATTATAAATCTCTTAAAGGCATTATGTTGAGTGAGCAAAACCAGTCTCAAAATATTAACTATACTTGTATAACATTCCCAAAATTATATATAGAGAGAAAACAGAAAGGCATTTGCAAGAGTTTTGGTTTGGTGGGGTATTTATTTTAAAGGGCTAGCACATAGGAGACTTGGTGCTTATGGAATATTCTGCATCTGACCGTGCTAGTGGTTACACAAACATACACAAGACAGGATCAACATAAGCTAAAACTAAGAATGTAACAAATTCAGCTATAATATAAAAAATAATTTCATAGTCATAACATAGACACTGTCTATTAACATATTCAAGATTATAATTATATTAGAGTGATAAAGAATAAGTATGTGCATGTGTGACATGAGGTCAGGAGTAACAGAATATTACCTCCCTGGCTTCCATACTGAGATGTCTATGAATAAGGCCTAACAGTGAGATTTCAAGACATAGCAATAAGCGTGTTTTATGACAGGTGGCTAAAATAATTAGTTGAAAGAGTTGAAGTTGTCTTCCTCTCAGAAGTGGAAATGGCAGGAATTTAGAGACTCTAGTTTTCATATGTATAACTTCATATGTAGAACTATTGGACTTGTAAACTGTTTGCATATGAGTCTTTGATAAAGATAAAACTATTTGGATGTTTGGAGATTTAATTTTAAGAGAGTTACACATAAAAAGAATGCCCTTACTGTTAGCAATGGTAAAAGTTCTGTAACATGGCTTGATCTAACGTTCATGATCTACTTCAGTTATAATCCTATACAGTAGTCAAAACTATTAAAAACAGTAATAATAGTTTTTTAAAATTCTATGAATAAGAAAGCATTAATAATAGCTGTAACTAGAGATGCATAAGATCATTCGGGGAAAAAGCAATTGCAAAATTGTGAATTTAAAATATACAGAGTGAAATAAGCCAGAAAGATAAAGACCAATACAGCATACTAATGCATATATATAGAATTTAAAAAGATGGTAACCATAACCCTATATGCAAAACAGAAAAAGAGACACAGATGTACAGAAGAGACTTTGGGACTCTGTGGCAGAAGGCGAGGGTGGGATGTTCTGAGAGAATAGCATTGAAACAAGTATACTATCAAGGGTGAAACAGATCACCAGCCCAGGTTGGATGCATGAGACAAGTGCTCAGGGCTGGTGCACTGGGAAGACCCAGAGGGATGGGTTGGAGAGGGAGGTGCGAGGGGGGATCGGGATAGGGAATACATGTAAATCCATGGCTGATTCATATCCATGTATGGCAAAAATCACTACAATATTGTTAGGTAATTAGCCTCCAACTAATAAAAATAAATGAAAAAAAATGATTTTAAAACAAATTAATAGAGATATATCAAATCATGAATGACAAAACTGAATATTAGAAAAGATTTCAATTTTCTCAAATTAATATATAAATGCAGTCTGATCAAAAAAATAATTTTAAAACAATTTTTCATGAAATTTGAAAGTGTGATTCTAAAGTGCATTTGGAGACTGAAACTGAGGGGATGACAATTAAATTTTATATAAATGGAATGCCAAGAAAAAAGGGATGTCAATACTCATAAAAGACAAAGTAGACTTTAAAGCAAAGGCTAAAACAAAAGACCAAAAGGCATTATATAAGGATAAATCAATCAATACGAGAAGAGGATATTAAACTCATTAACATATATTCACCTAATACAGAAGCACCCATTTAGAAAGAGTAAGCATTTTTGACAATCACTACGATATGGAAGTAGCGATCAATTACAGGGGAAAAAGTGGGAAAAGCACAAACATCTGGAGATGATGAAAAAAAATCAAAGAGGAAATCAGAAAATATCATGAGCAAGGGAAAATACAAATGCAACTTTCCAAAATCTATGAGATGCAGCTAAAGTAGTTTGATAAGGGAAGTTTATAGCAATATAGGCCCAGCTCAAGATATATGGAAAATATCAAATAAACTACCTAATCTACCACCTAAAAGAACTGGAAAAGGGAAAACAGACAAAGCCAAATGTCAGCAGAAGGAAGGAAATAATAAAGATCAGGGAAGATATAACTAAAATAGAGACCAAAAAACAACAGAAGAGATAAATGAAATCTAGAACAGGTTTTTGGGCTTTCCAGGTGACATTAGTGGTAAAGAACCCAACAATGCAGGAGACATAAGAGACTCAGTTTTGATCCTTAGGACAGGAAGATTCCCTGGAGGAGGGCATGGTAACCTGCTCAAGTGTCCTTGCCTGGAGACTCCTGTGGACAGAGGAGCCTGGTGAGCTACAGTGCATGGGGTCACAAATAGTCAGACACAACTGAAGTGACTTAGCATGCATGAATGCACAGAGCTGGATTTTGGAAAAGATAAACAAAATTGATAAACCTTTAGACAGGCTCATCAAGAAGAAAAGGGAGTGGACTGAAACAAAATAAGAAACTACAAAGAGAAATAACAATTGATATCAGAGAAATGCAAAAAGTCATGAGAGTATGATGACCAGTTATAGCAACAAGTTTGACAACCTAGAAGAAATGGACAAGTTTCTAAAAACATACAACCTTTCAAGACTGAATTAGGAAGAAATAGATAATCTGAACACTAATCACGGGTAGTGAAATTGGATTTTAAATTACCAGCACACCTAAAAGCTAGAACTTGATGGCTTCATAGGGGAATATTACCAGAAATATAAAGAAAAGTTAATGCTATCCTTCTTAAACTATTTCAGAGATTGAAGAGGACAGAATATATACAAATTCATTCTATGAGTTCACCATTACTGTGACATAAAAAACAGATAACACATGATAAAAAAAAGATCATAACAGCCCAACATCCCTGATGAGTATGAAAAATCCTCAATAGAATATTAACAAACTGATTCAACAATATATGAAAAAGATCATATACCACGTGCAGGTGGAATTTGTCCCAGGGAAGCAAGGATGGTTCAATATTCACAGATCAATTAATGCAATATACCACATTAACAAAATTGAGGATAAAAATTACATGATCATCTCAACAGAAACAGAAAAAAACTTTTTTTGTTATTGTTGAAACCAAATTCAACATCCATTCATGCTAGAAATTCTCATCAAAGTCCATACAAAGGGAATATGTCTCAACAAAATAAAGGCCATTCATGACAAACCCAGAGTTAGCATCATACTAAATGATGAAAAGCTGAAAGCCTTCCCACTGCATTCAGGAAAAGCCTTCCCACTACATTCAGGCACAAGACAAGGATGCCCACCCTTACCAATTCGAATAATATTAAGCACAGTCTTGGAAGACTATCCAGAGCAATCAGACAAGAAAAATATAAAAGGCATCATAATTGGAAAAGGAAAAAGCAAACCTGTCACTATTTTCAGATGATATGATATTATCTAGACAAAATTCTGATGTTGAAGCTGAAACTCCAATACTGTGGCCACCTGACGCAAAGAGCTGGCTCATTTGAAAAGACCCTGATTCTGGGAAAGATTGAAGATGGGAGAAGAAGGGGACAACAGAGGATGAGATGGTTGGATGGCATTACTGACTCAGTGAACATGAGTTTGAGTAAACTCTGGGAGTTGGTGATGGACAGGGAGGCCTGGTGTGCTGTAGTCCATGGGGTCGCAAAGAGTCAGACATGACTGAGTGACTGAACTGAACTGAAGACAAAATCCTAATATCACCACAAAAAAAAGTTATTATAATTAAAATATGAACTCAGTTAAGTTTCAGAATAGACGATTAATGTACAGAAATCTGTTTACTGTCTATACACAAAAGTAACTGTAAATGGATTAAAGAGCTAAATGCAACATGGAAGCCATATAAATCCTAGAAGTGAACATAGGCAGAACATTCTTTGACATAAATTGTAGCAATATTTTTGAGATCTGTCTCCTAACACAAAAGGAGCAAAAGCAAATATAAACAAATGGGACCTAATTAAAATTGAAAGCTTTTGCACATCAGAGGAAATCATCGACAAAGTGAAAACACAAACTAATGAATGGAGGAAAATATTTTGCATATAGTATGGCCAATATACAAAATATATATCCAAAATATATAAATATGTCTAAAATATATAAATAGATCATAAAACTCAGTATAAATAAAAACCGATAAAAGACCTGAGTAGACATTTTCCAAAGAAGACATACACATGGACAATACTCACAGGAAAAGATGCTCAGTATCGTTAATCATTAGAGAAATGCAAATTAAGGCCATGGTGAGACATCACCTGACATCTGTCAAAATGACTATCATCAAAAATTCTACAAATAACAGTACAGGTAAAAGTGTAGAGAAAGGCGAACACTTATACACTGTTGGTGGAATTGTAAATTGGTACAGTCATTGTGGAAAACAACATGGAGGTACCTCAAAAAGCTAAAAAGAGAGTTACCGTATTTTCCAGCAATTCCAGTCTATCCAAAGAAAACAGAAACATTAATCCAGAAAGATATATGCACCCCAATATTAATAACAGCTTTAGTGACAATAGCTGAGGAATGGAAGCCATCTAATTGTCTATCAACAGATAAATAAAGAAAATGTGGTATACAATGGAATATTACTCAGGCATTTAAAAAAAAGAATGAAATTCTGCCATTTGCAACAATGTGGATGGACCTGCAGGGTATTATACTTAGTGAAATAAGTCAGACAGAGAAGGACAAATAATCTATGTTATCACTTGTGCTATAAAAAAATAATATAAATGAATGTATGTAACAAAGCAGAAACAGACTCAGATATAGAGAACAAACTAGTAGTTTCCAGTGGGAAGAGAGAAGGGGATAGGGTTATGGAAGGGTAGAGTTATGAAACTAAGAGCTACAAATTACTCTGTATAAATTAGCAACAAGGACATATCATACAGCACAAGGAAATATAGCCATTATTTTATAATAACAAGCAAAGTGTAAGGTTTCCAATTATCCACATTGCTGTTAATATTTTGATCTTGATTGTAATCATTTAGTGAATGTGAACAAATATTGCATTGTGATTTTACCCTGTATTTCCATCATTACAGAAAGGAAATATACCTAAGACAATTTTTAACTCAAACCTCAGCATCCTGCTTAGTAGCCATAGCTGTTGCATTACCAAAAACTACTAACAGTTACCCTATATATTAAAAAAGAATTAATCCCCAAAATCACTCATCAAAATTCATTAGGATAACACAACCAATTCTACCATGTTAACACATCCAAGGCCACTACAAATGTATGAAGATTTTGAAGAAACATCTTATAAAACTAACAACAGGATATAATGAATGTCATCAGTATTCTTACATGGAATGGAAACATGGCAATGAAAATGGAGGCTCTGTGTTCTTTATTTATTTATTCATGTAGCAAGAAGCCTGCAGTGAGGATATTACACCTTTTTATTAGAATTAGCTTACTGTTTCTTTAATAACCATAGCATTTATACATTAATCTGTTACAATGAGGCTAAATGTCCTTTTGAGGAGAAACAGTTATGCAAGCTTTGTTTTAGGCATTCCTCCCATTGGCACTAAGTCAAAAGAATCAGGAGGATTCTCATCTGCATTTGATTCTTTGCCGTCCGTTTTATCCTCCCATTTTTTAGTTGAAGTTTTAGCAGCAGATTACCTACTAATCTGTCATGAAACAGGGTCTAGTAATCCAACAGGGATCCCATTCAGCTATAGCAAAATCCCATTTCATCCAAACGACGAAGTTAAGCATCCCTTGGTTGCTTTGTTCTTATTAATAGTCTGATTCCAAGTCAGGAAAGGAGTACATCAAAGCTGTATATTGTCACCCTGCTTATTTAACTTATATGCAGAGTACATCATGCAAAATACCAGGCTGGATGAAGCACAAGCTGGAATCAAGATTGCCGGGAGAAATATCAATAACCTCAGATATGCAGATGACACCACCCTTATGGCAGAAAGTGAAAAAGAACCAAAGAACCTCAAGATGAAAATGAAAGAGGAGCGTGATAAGGTGGCTTAAAACTCAAGATTCAGAACACCAAGACCATGGCGTCCGGTCCCATCACTTTAGGGCAAATAGATGGGGAAACAGTGGAAGCAGTGGCTGACTTTATTTTGGGGGGCTCCAAAATCACTGCAGATGGTGATTGCAGCCATGAAATTAAAAGACACTTGCTCCTTGGAAGAAAAACTATGACCAACCTAGACAGCGTATTAGAAAGCAGAGACATTACTTTGCCAACAAAGGTCCATCTAGTCAAGGCTATGGTTTTTCAGTAGTGACGTATGGATATGAGAATTGGACTATAAAGAAAGCTGAGCACTGAAGAATTGATGCTTTTGAACTGTGATGTCAGAGAAGACACTTGAGAGTCCCTTGGACTGCAAGGAGATCCAACCAGTCCATCCTAAAGGAACTCAATCCTGAATATTCATTGGAAGGACTGATGCTGAAGCTGAAACTCCAATACCTTGGCCACCTGATGCGAAGGACTGATTGATTTGAAAAGACCCTGATGCTGAAAAAGATTGAAGGCGGGAAGAGAAGGGGACGACAGAGGGTGAGATGGTTGGATGGCATCACTGACTCAATGGACATGAGTTTGATTAAACTCTGGGAGTTGGTGATGGACAGGGAGGCCTGGTGTGTTGCAGTCCATGGGGTCACAAAAAGTTGGACACGACTGATTGACTGAACTGAACGGAATAGTGATGTTGACATCTTTTCTTATGATTATTTCAAAGGGTGTGAGTTATGCTTACTATTGAAATTGGCTTCATTAATGCCTGCCTTGTTTTGAATTCTTTTCCGATGACCACCCCTAAGGTATTCCTCCATGCCTTAGGAGGGCAGTTGTTTTTACTTTGTGAAATTAAAATATCTGCTGCCATATTAATAACTAAGAAATGTCACAGCCATCAGCGATTTTTGGCCTCCAAATGTCAATGAGGGCTCCCACATAAATCAAAGCAAGTCCTCTATGACCCACCTTCTAGAGTAACAGAAATAAAACAAAAGTAAATAAGTGGGACCTGATTAAACTTAAAAGCTTTTGCATAGCAAAGGAAACTATAAGCAAGGTGAAAAGACAATACCCTTAGAATGGGAAAAATAATAGCAAATGACACAACTGACAAAGGATTAATTTCCAAAATATACAAGTAGCTCATATAACTCAGTACCAGAAAAACAAGCAACCCAAACAAAAAGTGGGAAAAAGACCTGAACAGACATTTCTCCAAAAAGACTTACGGAAGGCTAACGAACAAGTGAAAAGCTGCTTAACATTGCTCATTATTAGAGAAACGCAAATCAAAACTACAATGAGATATCATCTCACACCAGTCAGAATGGCCATCATCAAAAAGTCTACAAACAAAAAACACGGGAGAGGGTGTGGAGAAAAGGGAACACTCTTGCACTGTGGGTGGGAATGGAAATTGATACAGCCACTGTGGAACATGGTATGGAGATTCCTTAAAAAGCTAGGAATAAAACCACCATATGACCCAACAATCCCACTCCTAGGCATATACCCTGAGGAAACCAAAATTGAAAAAGATACATGTATCCTGTTGTTCACTGCAGCACTATTTACAATAGCCAGAACATGGAAGCAACCTAGATATACATCGACAGATGAATGGATAAAGAAGTTGTGGTACATATCCACAATGGAATATTACTCCGCCATAAAAAGGAATGCATTTGAGTCAGTTCTAATGGGTGGATGAACCTAGAACCTGTTATACAGAGTGAAGTAAGTCAGAAAGAGAAAGATTAATATCGTATTCTAACGCAGATATAGGGAATCTAGAAAAATGGTACTGAAGAATTTCTTTACAGGGCAGTAATGGAGAAACAGACATAGAGAATAGACTTATGGACATGGGGAAAGGGGAGGAGAGGCTGAGATGTATGCCAAGAGTAACATGGAGACTTACATTACCATATGTAAAATAGATAGCCAATGGGAATTTGCTGTGTGGCTCAGGAAACTCAAACAGGGGCTCTGTATCAGCCTAGAGGGGTGGGATGGGGCGGGAGGTGGGAGGGAGGTTCAAAAGGGAGGGGATATATGTACACCTATGGCTGATCCATGTTGCGGTTTGACATAAAATTCTGTAAAGCAATTATACTTCAACTCAAAAATAAATTTAAAAAAAAAATGGCTCCCCAAACTGAGATCCAGCGGATGCTGCCGCCCCCCCACCCCCCCACAGCAGTGATTCCTGAGGAGCTGGGAATGAAAGAAGCAAGGTGATCAAAGAAACAGGATTGGCCCCAGATAGCTGAGGTGCATAAGAAAGGAATGAATGCAGTGAGCCTAGAGATTTGCATCTTCCATCATGAGAAACGCTGGGCTGGAAGAAGCACAAGCTGGAATCAAGATTGTTGGGAGAAATATCAATAACCTCAGATATGCAGATGACCCCACCCTTATGGCAGAAAGTGAAGAGGAACTAAAAAGCCTCTTGATGAAAGTGAAGGAGGAGAGTGAAAAAGTTGGCTTAAAGCTTAACATTCAGAAAACTAAGATCATGGCATCTGGTCCCATCACCTCATGGGAAATGGATGGGGAGACAGTGGAAACAGTGTCAGACTTTATTTTTTGGGGCTCCAAAATCACTGCAGATGGTGATTGCAGCCATGAAATTAAAAGATTCTTACTCCTTGGAAGGAAAGTTATGACCAACCTAGATAGCATATTAAAAAGCAGAGACATTACTTTGCCCACAAAGGTCGTCTAGCCAAGGCTGTGGTTTTTCCTGTGGTCATGCATGGATGTGAGAGTTGGACTGTGAAGAAAACTGAGCGCCGAAAAATTGATGCCTTTCAACTGTGGTGTTGGAGAAGACTCTTGAGAGTCCCTTGGACTGCAAGGAGATCTAACCAGTCCATCCTAAAGGCGATCAGTCCTGGATGTTCATTGGAAGGAGTGATACTGAGGCTGAAGCTCCAGTATTTTGGCCACCTCATGCGAAGAGTTGACTCACTGGAAAAGACCCTGATGCTGGGAGGGATTGGGGGCAGGAGGAGGAGGCGATGACAGAGGATGAGATGGCTGGATGGCATCACCGACTCAATGGGCATGAGTTTGAGTCAACTCTGGGAGTTGGTGATGGACAGGGAGGCCTGGTGTGCTGCAATTCATGGGGTCGCAAAGAGTCGGACACGACTGAGCGACTGAACTGAATACACAGAATGCTAAATTCCTTAACTTGATATCTGATCTTTGCTTGCAGACTGCCTGCTCCCTTTGGCTCATGTTCCAGTATAGGAAAGCAGGAGATCCTTCCCTCTCAGAGCTGAGTTCCTAGAAATCAGCACAGTTCCCAGCACAGAGTATATGTGGTGAATTAGTGGACATTCACTTACACGGGTCAGGATAAGAGCATCAAGGAATAATCGCTGCTGCTTCCAGCCCCACCCCTGGCCCAGCTTCTGTGATGGCCACTCCTCAGGCAATGCCAGTCACTGAAGGGACCTGGGTCAACAGGACCAACACTCCACTCCCCCCTCCCCCACTCCAGATTCCTTTCCACTGAATTGGCACTCTGAGCGCTGGATGTTAGGAACCCTGGAGATCTAGACATGAGGTGCTCTGGGCATTTAGGGCCTCTGGGTGCTGGGAACTCTAGCTTTTGGGTTCGCTGTGGTGTTCAGAGCTCTGGCCCCCTTGGCCTTGGGAATCCTGGATTTTGAGAGCTCTAAGGTATTGAGAAATCTGAACCCTGAATGCTCTGGACATCAAGGCTGTACCCCCACAGGCCAAAGTCAATGTTTCCAATCTCTCCTTCTAATTTTACCTGCAGCTGCTGAGATCCAGCCTGGGCCCCTGCTCTGATTCCTGTAATTGGCTCATGCTGCCCCCCTGAACCAGGGCCAGAGTAAGCACAGCAGGATGGCCTGAAGGGCACCTGGAGCCCCAGAGGCAGCTCTTGTTTCTGGAACCAACCTGGATCATTCCCTTACATTGGGACAGGATAGGGAAGGTGCTAGGCACTGACCACTAGGCTTTCAAGGGAGGAAGAATCTGAGAGCAGAGCCCAGGTGGGTTTCTGCAGCTCCTGAGGCTGGGGCTTCAAGCCTGGTCAGGCCAGGCTGTACCACAAAGCAATGGCCACACTGCCCCCACTTCTTTGCAGGGTCTCCCTGCACCCCTCCACCAAATGCCAGTGCCGCCAGCTCCTACAGTGCCTTCCAGAAGTGGCCCACCCTGGCCTGATCCCTCATCCCACCACCACACACCTAAGCACACTCTGTGCCGCCCGACAGAGGCCTTGCTTCTTCGGGCTGATGATGACACGTGAAACCAGTCAGCACCAGGGCATCTGACGTGGACCCAGGCCTCCCAGGAAATAGCACTGCAATGGGAGGCTCCTCAGACATGCCTCAGACCACAGTGGGTGGGGCCCAGCCGCTGCCTGTCCTCTTGCTGCCCTGCCCAGGAAGAAGCCAGCCACGAGATGTCTGACCCCATCGGTCCTCCCCTCTGTCCTCTGGCCTGATCCCCCTCCTCTCCCCACGATGGCTCAGGCTGGCCATGCCCTTCCCATCCTGTGGGCCAGCAGTCTAGGGTGGGGAGCTCACAGTGGGGGTGAAGCCATCTCGGCTCTGACCTGGGCTAGCCCAAAACCTGCCTCCCTTGGGCTTTATTCTGTTTGGAAGAAAACAGCCACTTTAGTCTCTGATTCATGGAGACAGGCGATGTTTCAAACCAGGATCTTTCTCCTAAGCTTTTCCTCAGGACTCACCTCATTGTGCATCTGCTTGAAGCCCTTTCTAGATGAAAATGGGTAAAACGCACAGATCTATAAGTCTCTGCATGTATGCAAATGTACTGTGTGTGATGTCATCAGTCTAGCAAAACCCATGTGGGCAACATCTCCAACTTTCCCAAATCCCCAGGGAAAATCTATTTCCCCCACCCCATAGGCTAAAGTGTGAGACTGTCTCCTTGTCCCGGGATTCATCTCAAATGCACCTTCTCCCTGACTCAGGACTGAGTCCTGAGCACTCCTCCCCTTCGCGTCTTCCAACCCCAGCCCACTCCCAACCCCCACTTCACGTGGAGCCCTTAGAGTGGGGCAGCCATGTTGGTCCCAGAAGCGTCACTGACACTCAGGGCTCTCTTCTCAGGGACCCCCAGCCCCAGTCTATTCCTTCAAGGGGAATGGAAGCCATTGTCCCACCCTCCTATTCTTCCTTGTCCCCAGTCCACTCCATGGAGGATCTTCCAGCAGCCTCCATCCTGTCTTCCCTGTGTGGTGGCCCTTTATGACAAGCCCCAGATATGGGGAGGGAGGGAGGGAGAGACCAGAAGGAGAATTTGTGTCCCAGCAGGAGAGGCAGAGGGTGGGAGGATTGGATCACAGGGGCCCAGTCCCCAGAGTTGGGCACCCAGGCACACTGAGACCCAGGGCTGCTTCAGTGCACAGTCACTCCCCCCAGACACACATCCATCTAGACAAATCCACATGGGCAGGGGGCATGGGAGCCACAGACTGCTCAGGAAGAGGACACACACCCGTGAGACACCTGCAGTTCGTTCACAGAATACAAATCACAAACAAGCTGCAGAATACAAATCCCAAACCTGCAAGGCTGGGGACAGAGTTAAAACAAAACTAATCTTGCTGATGAGAAGAGCGTCTCCAAATCTTCCCGGTTCTGACCAAGCCTCTAATGTGAATAGGTTGTAAGTTCAGTGATTGGGCCCTGGAGAAGCCTGGTGGATTGGACTGGCGCTCTTTGGCGGGAAGTTATCTGCTATCTCGCTCAGAGCCTCTGTAAATTAATAACGTGGAATCTCACTTGTCAACTGATCTTGTTTGAGTTTGGCATGTGTGCATCAGCTTCTTGGAGGCTGACTATACTCAGGGAACAAAGAAAACTGGTTTCCTGGGCAGACAACAGTGAGGACAGACTCAGGGTGCAGAGAAGAGACTGGTCCCCTTCCTGAACACATGCTGGGGCGACAATAGTCCCCTGACAGCCAGTACTAACTGGCCCTTCTTGAAAGCTGGTGGCTTCAAGATAAGCAAATGTGGAAGCTCCTTTCCACCAACTGCCAAGTTTTGCTGCTCAGAGGCAACCTGGAGCAATGTGTTTTCTTTCTTTTGTAGGACAGGAAACTGAGGCTCAGCAAAGCTCCCTTTGGCAAAGACTCCTTTAGCTAGGATTGGAACCTCTGCATGTCTCCCCAGGGCGAGAACAGAGGGCCCAGGTTGGTGTCTGCAGCCCTTGTAATACAACGACCCCTGTGCATGCTAAGTTATTTCAGTAGCGTCCGACTCTTTGTGACCCTATGGACTGTAGCCCACCAGGCTCCTTGTCCATGGGATTCTCTAGGCAAAAAACACTAGAGTGGATTGCCATGCCCTCTTCCAGGGGATCTTCCCAGCCCAAGGATAGAACTCCAGGCAGTGTAGGTGTGACCAAACCAGTGAGAGGATCCGTGGAGAAAGGACCCCCAAGCCCTCAAGTTCCAAGGCGTAGGACCCAGGCCTTACCCAGCCATGCCCACAGCCCCCAGCGGCGCTGATCCAAAGGGGATGGAATTGGCTCAGTCTTCTCTCTTGGGGGAAGGCAGGCACAGAAGGCCAGGATCTGGAAGGCTCACTCCAGCCCCAGTTCCCCAAGTGCCCCAGGCCTTTCTGGCTTCATTCCAGTCTAGCCCAAGGGGACCACATCTGCTTCCTCCAAGGGTGCCAGCTGGAGGGCAGCGAGGATGGGGCAGAGCAGGGGGCCCCCTTGCGGAGTCCACTCCCAGGGGTTCAGGGGGCTCAATCCTTGGAAAGCTTGGAGCAACTTGTAAATTTATTCCCTGCGAGAAGGAGCCTGAGGGTGGCGATGAGACTGGGGTGGGGGGTGGCGGGGTGGGCAGGGCGGCCAGGGAAGCTGCTGGGAGAGGGGAGGGACTTGGCTAGGTTCCCAAGCCTTCTTCACTCTCCAAACTTTCACCAAACTCTTGGCCCCCGCCCACCCGAAACCAAAACACAAGTTCAGGAGGAGCGACAGGCAGCGCCGTGGGGCGGGCCGACTGGCGGCGGCAGAGCCTCAAGGGGCTGATGGAACTTTCCCTTTAAGAAAGTCACCTGGGCTCAGGGCGCGGCTGCTGCCTGGGAAGCGGGCCATGGGAAGGGGGCGCTGCGGCCCGAGCCTCTTTCTATCCCGCGGTCAGTCTGGGTGTTTGGTGGCTCCACGGGGCTGAGGCTCAGGAAGAGCGGGAGAGTGAGCAAGCGAGTGTGTGTGTGGGGTCGAGGATGCATGCGGGCATCTGTGGATGAGTGTGGGGACACGCGTGGGGACGTCTGTCTCGCCGGAAAGGTTGGGTACGTGCGTACGTCTGGGTGTCACCACGGTCACCAAGGAGCTGCAGCGGGTGGGCAGAATGGCTGTGGCGGGGGGCGGGGCGGGCGGCTGCTCCTGGAGGCGGGGCGCTGCGTGCCGTCGACAGTTTGGCCCCTTGTGGCGGGCGCAGAGCACTCTGGGTATCGCAAGAACCAGAGTGGCCATTTGAGGCGCTGTTTGAGGCGCCGTTTGAGGCGCCATTTGAAGCGCCAGTTGGGTCTTCCTGCTCTGGGCCTACAGACGCCGGGAACCTCCAGTCGGCCTGCCTCCCTATCTGCCCGCCGACTCGCCGGTCAGGTGAGGGTTCCTGCGCGCCCAAAGGACCTGGGAAGCCGTGCTAGGGAGTCTGGGTGCCCTCGGACCCTTGTCTGTGGCTCCCGGCTTTGGGAAGGGGTACTCCGCGGTGTTCTCCGACGGCTGCTCTCCCGGGAAGAATCTGCGCCCTCCCCACCCCAACCATCATTCTAGTTGCGCTTAGGGCGTCCGGGCGGCAGTAGGTGAGGGTAGGGCCTAGTAGCCCGGGGCGCCCACCTCTACCTGGTGCCCCACACCCCCTGAGCCGACCCGGGGGCAGGGTAAGGGGGCAGGGACCTGGGCCCCAGGGTATTTTCCAAGGCAGGGGCGGGGGGTGGGGGGGGGGCGGGGCGTAACCGCCCCCACACCAGCTGAGAGGCCCACAGTGGCGTGTGACCTAACGGCCGCTCCCGACACTTAGCACCCGGATTAAGGCGAAGGCGCGCTTCGAGGAATCTGGGCTCTCCAGGTGGTGCTACAGCTTCGAAAGCACCCTCGCCTTTTCCTGTGGTTCAGGGGCCTCTTCTCAGCGGACAGGCTGAAATATATATAAAGGCGGGGGGGGGGGGGTGGATAATGGGGGGGGGAGAATTATAAAGTTGAAGCGTGAAATAATGGTTATGTCCAGTGACCATTGGCTATGATTCCCGTGCCTACCATTATGGTGATGCTCAAGATGCAATTAAGTCCAGCTACAATTCATGCTCCGGGTCGGGGCCTCAGACGGCCATAGCTGAGTCCAAGCATCCCCCCCAAAATTAAAAATACCAAATGTATGACACCACAGTTTGAGCATGGACTGATTAGTCACTAGTCCATCGAGATGTCTTATTTAAGGGGAAAGAATGGGCGATTTTAGATGAGATGGCCCTGAAGAAAGAACCAGATGTCTGATAAAGTTCATTAAATAGTTACCCCCACAAGTTATGGGCCCGGAGCGAGAAGAGGGATCCCTGCGGAGAGGGTTGTTGGTTTCACACGGCATGGTGATTAAGCTCGTGATCTAGGGGACAGGATATGCATGTTGACAAGGACGGATTTGACTTAATGTGCTATGTATGATCAATGACTATATGTACTATGTACTATTAATAATAGCATGTACATGCTTATAAGCATGGGGCATATAATATAATGTACTATTATACATAGATATGTCCTAATACATTAATTTTATGTACTATACGTGCATGAAGTAGCATTATGTATATTGCTATGCATAAAGTGTGTAATTAATGATGTGTTGAGTATAGCGTGGCTGTTGAGTGCAAAACTGTGTTGAATTATTAAAGGTTTTAGAAAATTTAATACTGATAAGGTTCTTGATTTTTGTGGAGCTATCTTAATAATGTTTCAGGGAATACTTTAAATAGAACTTCAGCTTTGGGTGTTGATAGTGGGGCTGTGGCTTCTTCCTTGAGTCTTAGGGAGGTTAGTTCTTTTCTGGTTTACAAGACCAGTGTATTAAGTATACTATGAAGACTTGTCTTCATTTCAGGAGATTATTTTCGATTATGCTAGTAACTGGTATGAGTACTAGAATAATGAGGAAATACAGATGCTAGTTGTCCAATGATGATGAAGGGGTGTTCGACTGGTTGTCCTCCAATTCATGTGAGTGTTAGTAGGTCTGCTACTAAAATTCAGAACAGGCATTGACTGAATGGTCGGAATATCATGCTTCATTGTTTAGATGTATGGAGTAGGGGTATAAGAATTAGAACTAAGATAGAGAAGATTAGGGCTAGGACTCCTAATTTATTGGGAATTGATCGTAGAATTGCATATTCAAATAGGAAGTACCATTCGGACTTAATATGAGGGGGTGTATTGAGTGGGTTTGCTGGAGTGTAGTTATCTGGGTCTCCGAGCAAGTCTGGTGCAAGCAGTACTAATAGTATTAGGAAAAGAACTAGAAGTAAGACACCTAGAATATCTCTGATGGTATAGTAAGGGTGGAATGGGATTTTGTCTGCATCTGATGGGATTCCTGTTGGATTATTGGATCCTGTCTCATGGAGGAAGAGTAAATGGACTATGGCAAGTGCTGCAATGATAAATGGGAGAATAAAGTGGAAGGCAAAGAATCGAGTTAGGGTTGCTCTATCTACTGAAAAGCCCCCTCAGATCCATTCCACCAGGTTTGTGCCGATGTATGGAATTGCTGAGAGGAGGTTGGTGATGACTGTTGCTCCTCAGAATGATATTTGTCCTCATGGTAGGACGTATCCTACAAATGCTGTGGCTATCACTGTGAATAGAAGAATTACTCCGATGTTTCATGTTTCTAGGAAGGTGTATGACCCATAGTATAGACCTTGCCCTACATGTATAAATAGACAGATGAAGAATATTGATGCTCCGTTTGCATGTGTGTATCAGATAATTCAGCCATAATTGACGTCTCAGCAAATATGAGTGATGGAGGAGAATGCTGTTATTGTGTCGGATATATAGTGTATTGCTAGGAATAGGCCTGATAGGATTTGTAGAATTAAGCAGATTCCTAGCAGGGAGCCGAAGTTTCATCATGATGAGATGTTTGATGGGGCTGGGAGGTCAGTGAATGCGTTGTTTACAATTTTTATTAGTGGGTGAGATTTTCGAATGTTGGTCATTAGTGTTCTTGTAGTTGAATGACAATGATGGTTTTTCATATCATTAGTTGTGGTTAGATTCCATGCGGGAATAATGATAACATACATTGTATTTAAGTATCATTTTTGTGCTTGGTTTTGTAGGATTTTCTTCAAAACCTTCACCTATTTATGGGGGATTGGGTTTAATTGTGAGTGGTGGGGTTGGCTGTGGTATTGTATTAAATTTTGGTGGGTCTTTCTTGGGTTTAATAGTATTTATTTATTTAGGGGGAATAATAATAGTTTTTGGTTATACAACAGGCATGGCTACAGAGCAGTATCCTGAGATTTGGGTCTCTAATAAGACTGTTTTAGGGGCGTTCATTACTGGTATATTAATGGAGTTTTTGATAGTTTATTATGTGTTGAAAGACGAGGAAGTGGAGATTGTGTTTAAATTTAATGGTTTAGGGGATTGAGTTATTTATGATACAGGGGATTCTGGGTTTTTTAGTGAGGAGGCTATGGGAATTGCAGCTTTGTATAGTTACGGTACTTGATTAGTTATTGTGACTGGTTGATCTTTGTTAATTGGTGTAGTAGTTATTATGGAGATTACTCGTGGAAATTAAATAGAACTGTACTGATGATAATTGTGACTAGGAAAGAGAGGAGATATAGTTTGATCAAGCCTTTTTGGCTTGTGACTACGGTTGATATTTTTATTTGGATAAGTGAAGTTGTTATTGGTAAGATATTTTCTAGTCAGATTAAGTCTAGGAGAGAGGATGCTGATTTTTGGCTTATTATTAAATTTATGTAGGGAGTCAGGCGATGTATGATCGTAGGAAAATATCCTAGTATATTGGGGAATTTGAAGGCATTTGATGGAGAATTGAATTTTAGGTTTTGGGTTATGTTACTAATTTCTAGTACTAGAATAAAACCTAGGATTGTTACTGCTACAGCTATTATTTTTAGATAGTTTTGGGTATTATTCTTTGGGGGATAGTTGTTGGAGGAATATTGTTGGAAATAATGAATCCTGCAAAAAGGCTTCCAATTATTTGAATCCTGCAAAAAGGCTTCCAATTATTAGACATTTGATTATTAGAAAGGGATTATTTTCATTGATAATTACTAAGGTTGGAAATCGAGGTTGTCCTAGGAGTGCAAAGAAGATAATGCGAGTGCTGTAGATGGCTGTGAAAGAGGTGGCAATTAATGTTATTAAGAGGGCTCAGGCGTTGGTGTACGACGTGTTAGCGGCTTCAATAATCAGGTCTTTAGAGTAGAATCCAGTGAGGAAAGGCATTCCTATTAGTGCGAGGCTACTGATGATTAGGGCTGTTGTGGTAAATGGCATGGCTTTAAATAGGCCTCCTATTTTTTGGATATCTTGTTTGTCATTTAGGCTGTGGATAATAGAGCCAGAGCACATGAATAGTGTAGCTTTGAAGAAAGCATGGGTGCAAATATGAAGAAATGCTAGGTAGGGTTGATTAATGCCAATTGTTACTATTATAAGGCCTAGTTGACTGGATGTAGAAAAAGCAACAATTTTTTTTATATCATTTTGGGTGAGGGCACATATTGCTGTAAGTAGAGTGGTAATAGCTCCTAGGCATAATAGGACGGACTGTGCAAATTTGTTGTTCTCTGTTAGTGGGTGAAAGCGGATTAATAGGAAGATGCCTGCTACTACTATTGAGCTTGAGTGGAGTAGTACTGAGATGGGGGTAGGGCCTTCTATTGCGGAAGGTAATCATGGATGTAAACCAAATTGGGCAGATTTTCCGGTTGCAGCTAGTGCGAGGCCTATTAGGGGTATGTTGGAGTCACTTGGATTTAATATAAAGATTTGTTGAAAGTCTCAGGCATTAAGATTAATGAGAAACCATGCTATTGCTAGGATGAAACTAATGTCACCAATGCAGTTATATAGAATTGCTTGCAGGGCCACTGTGTTTGCATCTGCTCGTCCATATCACCATCCAATGAGTAGGAATGATATAATTACAACGCCTTCTCAGCCAATAAATAATTGAAATAGATTATTTGTGGTGATAAGAATGAGTATGGTAATGAGAAATAAGAGAAGGTATTTAAAAAATTGGTTGATATTAGGGTCTGAGTGTATATATCATATTGAAAATTCTATAATCTTGTGATGAACAATGCTACTGGGACAAATATTATCGAGAAATAGTCTATTTTAAAGCTAAGTGATAGTTTGACAGTTTGAATTGTAAGTCAGTGTCAGTTTGAGATAATTATTTCTTGGCCTGTGTGAATGAATATTATTGTGGGAATTATACTAGTGATGAAGGCACATGAGATGGTTGTTTTTACATAAAGTGGGTAGTTAGAGGTCTTGTAATTGTCAGAGCTTATAATTATGATGGGGATAGTTAGTAAAAATAGGGTAACTAGTGTAAAGGAAGAGACTAGGTTTATTAATTTTATTTGGAGTTGCACCAATTTTTTGGTTCCTAAGATCAACGGATTACTACCATCCTCTAAAAGTTCGAAAAAGCCACGTTGTTATACATGGGAGCATAAAATTAGCAGTTTTTGCATACTTTTTTGGTAAATAAGAAGGTAATAAACTTCTGTTATTAGATTCACAATCTAATTTTTTTTTCAACTACATTTACAGTATAAGGACCCTAAAATGATTTTTGGGTTCAGTGATAATAATAATAGGGGTAAAATGTGTAATGATATGAGGGCGTTCTCTCGTGTAAAGGAGGGTGAAATGTTACTGATATGGTGAGTATATTTACCTTGTTGTGTTGTGATTAGTATATATAGGGAATATAAGGCGGTAATTATATATTTAGCCCTATTAGAATAATTGTAATATTGGATCATGAAAAAGTGGATATTACTACGAATTAGGTTAATTGTTCGGGGGAGAGCTAGGTTAGTTAAGCTTGCCAAGAGTCATCAGGTGGCTATTAGTGGAAGGAATGTGTGCAGGCCTCGGGCTAGAATTATTGTTCGACTGTGAATTTGTTCATAGTTAGAGTTTGCTAGGCAGAAAAGTATAGATGAGATGAGGCTGTGAGCAATTAGGGCTGTGGCTCCTATATAGCTTCAAGGTGTTTGGATGAGGATGGCTACGATGACAAGTGCTATGTGACTGACAGAGGAGTATGCAAGTAGTGATTTAAGATCTGTTTGGCGAAGACAGATTGAGCTGGTCATAATTATGCCCCATAGGGATAATATAATAAAGGGATATGCTATGAATTCGGTAAATGGATTTAGGAGTATTGTGATTCGTAGTATACCATATCCTCCTAGTTTTAGTAGGACTGCTGCAAGGACTATGGAGCCTGCAATGGGGGCTTCTACATGGGCTTTGGGTAGTCAAAGGTGGAGGCCATACAGTGGTATTTTTACTATAAAGGCCATTATACATGCTAGTCATATGAAAACATTTGATCAGGAGTTGGATAAAGGTTGTACTCAGTATTGAAGCATTAGGAAGCTTAGGGATCCGATTGTATTTTGGAGGTAGACTAATGTGACTAGTAGTGGAAGAGAGCCTGCTAGTGTGTAAAATAGGAAGTAGAGGCCAGCGTTTAGGCGTTCTGTTTGATTCCCCCATCGGGTAATAATAATAAGTGTTGGGACTAGTGTTGCTTCAAATAAAATATAGAAGAGGATTAGCTCTATGGCGGTGAAGGTCATAATTAGAAATAGTTGTAATAGAATTAGTATGGTAATATATAGTTTTTTTTCATGTTAGACTTTCTTTTGATAAGTGGTGTTGACTAGTTATTAATATTAAAGGAAGAAGCCATATGATTAGAATTAATAGTGGTGTTGACAGGGAGTCAGAGAAAAATAATAATGAGAAGTTGAGGCTGTTATCACTAAACTGATTTATAAGGAGAAGGCTTGTGAGGCTAATTAATAGGCTATGGGCTGTAGAATTAATTCAGATTATGCTGCCTTTTGATAATCAGGTCAGGGGTATAAGTATTACTGTGGGAACAATATATTTTAGCATTGAAGTAGGTTAAAATTTTGTATGTAATCAGTACCGTATGTATTTGATACTATTACTAGTAATGATAATCCTAGTGCTGCTTTGCAGGCTGAGAAGACTAGTAAAATAATAGGTATCATGCTTGCTAGGGTGAAATGTGAATTTAAGATTATTAGGGTGGCTATTACGAATAGGGATAGTATCATCCCTTCTAGGCATAGGAGTGATGATATGAGGTGGGATCGGTATATTAACAGTCCTGCAAGGGATACTATAAATGCTATTATAATATTTATATATACTAAAGACACTTCGTAGTTATGAATTTAATCATAATCTAAGGAGTCGAAATCATTTATTTTACTCTGAACTAAATACCATACTCGGTTCATTCTAATCCCTTTTGGGTTCACTCATAAGCTAGGCTTGCAGCTAGTAGTAAAATTAAGAAGAGGGCTATAGTGAGTATTGTGCCTAGGTTATTTGTTTGTGAGGCTCATGGTAGTGGTAGAAGGAGTGCAATTTCTAAGTCAAAAAGAAGGAATGTGATAGCCACTAGAAAAAATTTTATGGAGAAAGGTAGGCGGGCTGATCCTATGGAGTCAAACCCACATTCATATGGGCTTGTTTTTTCTGAGTAAAATTTAATTTCCCCATTTAATTGGGGAAGTCAGAATGCAATGATAACAAGTAGTGAGGCTAGTGTAAAGTTGGTCAGGAGGGCTAATATAAGGTTTATTATTTTTTTTCAGGCTGTACCGAAACTAACTGATTGGAAGTCAGCTGTATTAGTTAATACTAAAAGAATATGAGCCTCATCAATAGATAGATACGTAGAGGAAGAGTCATCCTACGTCTGCGAAGTGTCAATATCAGGCAGCAGCTTCAAAGCCGAAATGGTGGTTGGAAGTAAAGTGGAATTTTAGTTGGTGGAAAAAGCAGACAATTAAGAAAGTAGACCCAATAATAACATGTAGGCCATGGAAGCCTGTGGCTACGAAGAAGGTTGAGCCATAAACTCCATCTGAAATGGTAAAAAGGTGCTTCATAGTATTCTGAGGCTTGTAGTAGTGTGAAGTAGACACCTAGTGCAATAGTAATGAATAGAACTTGTAGTATATGGTTACGGTTTCCCTCTATAAGGCTATGATGGGCTCAGGTAATGGAAACTCCTGAGGCTAGTAAGATGGAGGTATTAAGCAGTGGGACTTCGAAAGGGTTAAGTGGGTGAATGCCTGTTGGAGGTCAGCAACCGCCTAATTCGGGTGTTGGGGTGAGACTTGAGTGATAGAATGCTCAGAAAAACCCGGTGAAGAATAAGACCTCGGAAATAATGCAGAGGATCATTCCATAACGGAAACCTTTTTGGACAGTTGGGGTGTGGTGTCCTTGGAAAGTACTTTCTCGGATAATATCTCACCATTATTGATATATTGTAAGTATATTTGTTGTTAGGCCAAGTGTTAATAGGATTGTTGAGTTGAAGTGGAATCATATAATTAAACCAGATGTTATTAGGAGGGCTGATAGGGCTCCTGTGAGAGGTCAGGGACTTGGGTTTACTATGTGGTAGGCATGGGTTTGGTGTGTCATTATGTGTTGTCATGCAGGTATAGGCTGACTAGGAGGGTAAATATGTAGGCTTGAATTATAGCTACTGCAAACTCAAGAATTGTAAGTAGGACTAGAATAATAAATGTGATGAGGGCTGTTGTGGTGCTGATGTTCATTAGTGCAAGTGTGGCCCCTCCAATCAGATGAATTAGTAAATGTCCTGCAGTAATATTGGCTATTAGTCGCACGGCTAAGGCAATTGGTTGAATAAAAAGGCTGATAGTCTCAATAATGACCAGTATTGGAATCAATGGGGTTGGTGTTCCTTGTGGAAGAAAGTGGGCAAGTGATGCTTTAGTTTTGTTGTGGAAGCCTGTGACTACAGCTCCTGTTCACAAGGGAATGGCCATGCCCAGGTTCACTGATAATTGTGTGGTTGGTGTAAATGATTAGGGTAATAAACCTAAAAGATTTGTTGATCCAATAAATAAAATTAAAGACATAAGTATTAATGTTCATGTTTGTTATTTGGCATTGTGAATTCCTATTACTTGTTTTGATACAAGTTGAAGTACTCATTGTTGGAGGGAAATAAGATGGTTATTCACCAGTCGATTTGATGTTGGAAATAGTAGGCTAGGGAACATAACGATAAGGGTAGCGAGCGGGAGGCCTAGGATTATTGGGGTAATGAAAGAGGCAAGTAGATTTTCGTTCATTTTGTTTCTTAAGTGGTGTTTTGTTTTTGTGTTTTAGTTAACGTGGGTTCTGGATTAAGATAGAAACTGTGTTTTGAAATTTTTAATTGAAAAATAATAAAAAGAACCAGAAATATTGATGTAATTATTGTAAATCCAGTTGATGTATCTAGTTGTGGCATGTCATTAAGGAGAGTATTATGCCCTCAGTCTCTGGCTTAAAAGACTAGTGCTAATTTAGCTTCTTAACGATTTTATAGTATTGATGCAGATCATTTTTCAAAATATTTTGGTGGGACTAGTTCAAGAACAATGGGCATGAAGCTGTGATTTGATCCACAGATTTCAGAGCATTGTCTGTAATGTTAGAAAAACGCCACGGGAGGAAAAAAGCTGCCTCCAAGGACCGTTGGTGAAGGCCTTTATTGAGCAGTCGCTCTCGGGCAGAACTCCCAGGGGCGGGTGAGTGAGGAGACAAAGGGAGTCTGCGAGGTATGAGGGGGTGGGGAGGGGTTTTATAGCCAGGGCTGGCGTCCAAGCCAGGTCTTTTCATATAAGGAAGAAAGCGCGGGCTACAGCGGCAGTTAGTGTCTGAGGGCTCTGGGTCGGTACCTGATTGGACCAGGCTGCAGGGGGTCGGTCCCCGGAAATTTAGCCAGCCTCCGGAATTTGCCTTGCGACACTTTTCCGGGGCATGCCCCAACCTTTCATCCCGGCCTTTTTGTTATAGGACAAGGGGCGCCGGTTCTCTCTGGCTATTTCCTGCTGAACGGGGGCGACGAGGGGTAGGGGCCAGCCGGGACAAAAGGTCAGCTTATGCAGGATTGTGAGGTGGGTCTATGTCTTCTTGATTGAGTCGAGTGTAAGCTGTTAGGAGCATGGCCCGTCCGGTCGCAGCCTGCGCTATTTTTTGGACCCTGTGAAGAATAAGTTGGACGAGGCAGGGGCCTATGGTGAGGCCCATAACCAGCAGGAGTATAGGGCCTAGAAAGGGCAAGAGGTATGGGAGTAAACCATTGAGTCTGGTCTGGAGGGGGCTTTCTTGGAGCTGTCTGCGCCTTTGTTCCAGGCCTGACGACTGGGGCTGATAGGGGATGTGGAGATGCCAGTCGATGTCCAGGGCCGTAGCCACCTGCTGGGAGATCTGTGAGAGTATATTTCTTTTTAAGAGAGGAGTAGGGCAGGAGGGGATGACCAGAAAGGAGTGGGTAAATAGGCAGGAATCTAATTGACAGGGTGGTGGTTGGGTTTGGAGCAGACATGAGGGTTGGCTGTCAATGCCCATAACCGAAACCTGGGAAGGACGTAAAGTGTCCCCGAAAGAGGGAAGGACCGAATAGGTAGCCCCCGCATTAACCAGACTTACCCGTTACCTGGAGCGTTACCCTGGGCTTGGCTTGGGTTATCGGGGTTCCCGAGTCTGGGCGGCTTCAGCCATCGTCGAAGCTCAGCAGCTCGAAGGCCGGAGGAGGGCAGGAGGTCTCCCTGGGGCACTCTGGTCCCCGGCCCCTAGAGGTCGGGGCCCGAGAGGCCTGGGGACAGTCACTAGCCCAGTGTCCTCGCTGTTTGCACAACGGGCATGGCTTGGAAGGAGGCCGCGGATTGGGGCACATCTTGGCCCAGTGTCCTTCTTGGCCGCACTTGAAGCAGGCCCCCGGAGGGGGTTTTGGGACCCCGAGCCCGCTGCCAGCCGCAGGGCCGCTACCAAGGCCTGGGTTTGTTGGTTTAGGAGGCTTGCCTGAAATTCGGCCTCTTGCTTGAGACTTACCCTTTGGCTGGCCTCAGCAGTTTCTTCACGGGCATTGTAAACCTTAAAGGCCATTTTTACCAGGTCTCGAATGGGGGTCTGAGGGCCGTCCTCGGCCTTGGCCAGTTTTTTTCGGATGTCAGGTGCGGATTGGGAGATAAAACGATTGGCCAAGGTAGCTGCCCCAATGGGGAACTCGGGACAGTCTGGTGTATTGAACAAGGGCCTCAGTCAGCCGATTAAGAAACATGGCTGGGTTTTCGTCGGGCCCCTGAGTCACCTCATCTAGTTTGAGGAGGTTTACTACCTTATGAGAGGACGTTTCCATTCCAACGAGGATACACTCTATCATATAGTGTACCCGCAGCTGGCCGCCACCCCCTTCCTGGTAGTTCCAATCAGGGTCGGTGTCAGGAACTGTCTGAGCTCCCGGGGGATGCTCGGGGGAGGGGTTGGCACTGTGTTGCTGATCGGCCTTAGCCCTGGCTGTCGTCCAAATGGCCTGCCTCTCTTCGGGGGTGGTGGTAGATCCCAGGATGACATATATGTCCTGCCATGTTAGGGCGTAGGCGCGGGTCAGACCAGTAAACTGCTTAATGTACTGAGTGGGGTTGGAGGAAAAGGATCCCAGCTTGGCCTCAATCTGTGCTAAGTCCTGGAGAGAGAAGGGGACGTGGACCTGGGCCAGGCCCTCAGCTCCGGCCACTTGTCGCAAAGGGAGTAGCGGGGCTGGGGGAGGGGGAGGGGAGGCTCCTGGAGGGTTGCTATGGGAGCAAGTGTGGGAGCTAACCGGAGAAGAGGAGGGAGTGATGGGGGAAAGGGGAGGATACAAGATAGGGTTAAGGGCCGGAGGATCTGGGGCCGGCGGTGAAGCCTCAGGGGCGGGAACAGGAGCAAAAGAGGCCGGAGTAGGGTTAGAGGGGGAGGGGTTAGGAGGGGCCGGAGAGGAGGGGGAGGGGGTAGGAGGGGCCAGAGTGGAAGGGGAGGGGTTAGGAGGAGTCGGAGAGGAGGGGGAGGGGGTAGGAACCGGAGAGGAAGGGAAGGGGGTCGTGGGAGAGGCATAGGGAGGGGGGCCACCAGATCTTCTGGGGAAACAGAGAAAGCAGAGGACTCAGAGACGGGAGGAGTCGGCTTAGCTCGGGAGGGTGGAGTCGGGGGGCCATGGTGAGTAGGATTTGGCTAGGAGCGCACGTAGTGCACAGGGTGGGGCGAGAGCGCAACGCCCAAAAGGCCTGAACATAGGGGACCTCAGACGATTTTCCCGTTCTCCGACAGTAATAATCTAAATCACGGAGGACGTCAAAGTCTAGTATCCCTGTGGCTGGCCATTGTGAGCCATTATCTAGGGAATACTGAGGCCAGGCCTGTGAACACAGAAAAGTGAGCTGCTTGGGACAGATATCTCCCTTTAGTCTTAGAGTCTGCAGGTTAACCAGCAGGCACTCTAAGGGGGTGGAGTATTGGGGATCGGGTTTGGAGGCTGTCGATCCCATGACAACCACAGGGCGTGGAGGCAGCCCCCGCTGTCCGAACGTCTTCGGATGAGTCAAGGGGAGCCAGAGGTCCGTGTAGTCACGGGGAACGTCTTCCTCACGACCGCAGGGACCTGGAAAGGCCGAAGCCGGAGGTCTACTCAGCCGCTGGGGACGTCTCCCCACCAGCTGGTGACTGGAAAGGCCGAAGCCGGAGGCCGAAGCCAGAGGCCGAAGCCAGAGGTCTACTCAGCTGCTGGGGACGTCTCCCCACCAGCTGGTGACCGGGAGGGCCCAGTAAGTGCGCACCCGTTACGGGGCCCTAGGAGGTGGTCGCCAGGGAGGGCAGGCCCCAAAGCCGAAGGGACTTAATCCGTATCCTGCCGTCCGGGGGGTTGGTCAGCCGCCTGGGTCCGAGGCTCCCGCGGCGGTGGAGCTCGAGGGGGCCTCAACAGCGAGTGCTGGGGCCCTCACCTCAGGCCCCACATTGGGGCGCCAGATGTTAGAAAAACGCCACGGGAGGAAAAAAGCCGCCTCTAAGGACCATTGGTGAAGGCCTTTATTGATCGGTCGCTCTAGGACAGAACTCCCGGGGGCGGGTGAGTGAGGAGACAAAGGGAGTCTGCGAGGTATGAGGGGGTGGGGAGGGGTTTTATAGCCAGGGCTGGCGTCCAAGCCAGGTCTTTTCATATAAGGAAGAAAGCGCGGGCTACAGCGGCAGTTAGTGTCTGAGGGCTCTGGGTCGGTACCTGATTGGACCAGGCTGCAGGGGGTCGGTCCCCGGAAGTTTAGCCAGCCTCCGGAATTTGCCTTGCGGCACTTTTCCGGGGCATGCCCCGACCTTTCACGTAATACAGGCCTGGTCGAGTTGACATAAGAGTTGTTTGGTTCAGGCGGCCTGGGATTGCTTCTGTTTTTAGTCCTAAGGAGGGTATGGCTCAGGAGTGTAGTACATCTTCAGAAGAAACTAATATTCGAATTCTTATTTCTATTGGTAATACAACTCGGTTGTCTACTTCTAATAGTCGCAGTTCTCCTGGCTTTAATTCTGATGTTGGAATTATGTAGGAATCAAAGCTTACGTCTTCATAATCTGTGTATTCATAGCTTCGATATCATTGATGTCCCATAGTTTTTACTGTAAGGGATGGGTTGTTGATTTCGTCTATTATATATAACATTCATAAAGATGGAAGGGCAATTAGGAATAGGATAATGGCTGGTAAAATAGTTCAGACTGTCTCTACCTCTTGGGTGTCTATTATACTGGTGTGAGTTAGTTTTGTTGTTAACATTAATGAGATGATGTAGAGTACTAGCGAGCTAATTAGAAAGACAATTATTAGTGTGTGATCATGAAAGTGTAGTAATTCTTCTATGATAGGTGATGTTGCATCTTGGAAACCTAGTTGTATGGGGTAGGTCATATGAGGTATATGGGGTTTTCACCTGTAACTTAACTTTGACAAAGTTATGTAATGTTTTACTAACACCTCATCAATTGAGAAAGACATAGTGGCTATGATGTTGGCTTGAAACCAGTTATAGAGGGTTTGATTCCTTCCTTTCTTATTTTAAGATGACGTATGTAGGTTCTTCAAATGTATGATATGGTGGAGGGCACCCATTTAGTCACTCTAAGTTTGTTGTTGTCAGGTCTACAGTCAGGACTTCTCGCTTAGATGCTAATGCTTCTCAGATAATAAAGATTATTAGAGTAACGGCTGTTAAAGAGATAAATGAGCCTATAGATGAAATGGTATTTCACATTATATATGCATCTGGGTAATCAGAATAGCGTCGTGGTATACCGGACAACCCTAGGAAGTGTTGTGGGAAGAAGGTTATGTTTACACCTACAAAATATAATTACGAAATGGATTTTGGCTCGTGTGGTGTTGAGGGTGTATCCTGAGAATAGTGGAAATCAGTGAACAAATCCCCCTATAATAGCAAATACAGCCCCCATTGATAATACATAGTGGAAATGTGCAACTACATAGTATGTGTCGTGGAGAACAATATCGAGAGAAGAGTTGGCTATAACAATTCTGATTAAACCTCCAACTATAAAAAGGAAAATAAAGCCTAGAGCTCATATTATAGCAGGTGATCATTTAATGTTACCCCCATGAAGTGTTGCTAATCAACTAAAGACTTTTACAAATCCAGTTGGGATGGCAATAATTGTAGTGGCTGATGTGAAGTAGGCTCACGTGTCAACATCTATTCTGACTGTAAATATGTGGTGAGCTCATCCGATAAATCCTAGGAATCCAGTTGATATTATAGCTCAGACCATTCCCACATATCCAAATGGCTCTTTTTTTCCTGAATAATAGGTTACGATGTGAGAGATTATACCAAACCCAGGTAGAATAAGAATATATACTTCAGGGTGTCCGAAGAATAAGTGTTGATATAGAATAGGGTCCCCACCTCCTGCTGGGTCAAAGAAAGTTGTATTTAAATTTCGGTCTGTTAATAGTATTGTAATCCCGGCTGCTAGGACCGGGAGTGAGAGAAGTAGCAGTACGGCAGTGATTAGTACAGATCACATGAACAGAGGGGTTTGGTATTGTGACATTGCAGCAGGTTTTATATTAATAATTGTTGTGATGAAATTAATGGCCCCTAGAATTGAGGAGACACCTGCTAGGTGTAGGGAAAAAATAGTTAGGTCCACAGAAGCTCCTGCGTGGGCTAGATTGCCAGCTAGAGGGGGATACACAGTTCAGCCTGTTCCTGCTCCGGCTTCAACTATAGATGATGCTAGAAGTAATAAAAAAGAAGGAGGGAGGAGTCAGAAACATATTATTTATTCGAGGGAATGCTATATCAGGGGCACCAATTATCAGGGGAACTAGTCAATTGCCAAATCCTCCAAGTATAATTGGCATTACTATGAAGAAAATTATTACAAACACATGTGCAGTTAACAATTACATTATAAATTTGATCATCTCTGAGCAGGGTTCCAGGTTGACCCAGTTCAGCACGAATCAGTAGTCTTAGGGCTGTTCCTACTATGCCTGCTCAGGCACCAAATAGTAAATACAGGGTGCTAATGTCTTTGTGATTAGTTGAAAATAATCAGCGGTTGACGAACATAGGTAAAATGGCTGAGTGAAGCATTAGACTGTAAATCTAAAGACAGGGGTTTAATTCCTCTTTTTACCAAGTCCTGTGGTGAAATTACATGTTGAATTGCAAATTCAAAGAAGCAGCTTCAATTCTGCCGGGGCTTCTCCCGCCTTTTTTTTCTCGCAACGGGAGAAGTAGATTGAAGCCAGTTGACTAGGGTCTTTAGCTGTTAACTAAAGTTTCGTGGGGGTGGAGCCCACCAATCTAGTGAGGATTTAGCATAATTAAAGTAGTTGATTTGCATTCAATTGACGTAAGATATAATCTTGCAATCCTTATCAGGAATTAAGTATATTGCACTTGCTTAGGGCTTTGAAGGCTCTTGGTCTAGGTTAACCTAAATTCCTATTCTAATACTGATAGAATTGGTGTAAGTGGCAATAGTATAGTGGATAGTACAACTATTGTAGGTAGGAGGGTTATTTGTTTTGTGATGGAGAATTGTCATTTTATTTTTATGTTGTTTGTAGAGGGAAATATTGTTAGTGCAGTAGAATATGTGAGTCATATATAAAAATATAGATTTAGTAGCACTGTAATTGCTATGAGGGTAGGTAAGATAAGGCTGTTATTTTTTGTTATTTCTTGGATAATTATTCATTTTGGCATAAATCCTGACAGTGGGGAAAGTCCTCCTATTGATAAGAGGGTAACGAGGACTAGGACGGTCATTATGGGTATTTTATTTCATGTGTGTGATAGTGATAGGGTGGTAGTAGTTGAATTGGCTATGAATAGTGTGAATATGGTGGAGGTTATAATAATATAGATGACTAAGTTTAGTAATATTATAGTGGGGTTATATGGTAAGACTGCTGTCATTCAGCCTATGTGGGCGATTGATGAGTAAGCTATAATTTTTCATAGCTGGGTTTGGTTTAGTCCTCCTCAGCCTCTGATTATAATTGACAGGCTGGAAAGGGTTAAGATTATATTTAGATTGATGGATGGGGAGATTTGGTAGAGTACCGATATGGGTGCTAGTTTTTGTCATGTAAGCAGGATTAGGCCTGATGATAAGGGGATGACTTGTGTTACTTCTGGGACTCAGAAGTGAAATACATATTTTTGTTTGTTTGTTTCCCTTTATTTTTATTAGTTGGAGGTTAATTACTTTACAATATTGTAGTGGTTTTTGCCATACATTGACATGAATCAGCCATGGATTTACATGTGTTCCCCATCCTGAACCCCCCTCCCACCTCCCTCCCCATCCCATCCCTCTGGGTCATCCCAGTGCACCAGCCCTGAGCACTTGTCTCATGCATCCAACCTGGGCTGGTAATCTGTGTCACACTTGGTAATATACATGTTTCAATGCTATTCTCTCAGATCAGCCCACCCTCGCCTTCTCCCACAGAGTCCAAAAGTCTGTTCTATACATCTGTGTCTCTTTTTCTGTCTTGCATATAGGGTTATCGTTACCATGTTTCTAAATTCCAAATATGCGTTAGTATACTACTGTATTGGTGTTTATCTTTCTGGCTTACTTCACTCTGTATAATGCGCTCCAGTTTCATCCATCTCATTAGAACTGATTCAAATGTATTCTTTTTAATGGCTGAGTAATATTCCATTGTGTATATTGAGAGGGTAACAGGCAGGAAGGCCAGGGGTCTCCAAATGGAGGAAAGAGGCTGCAAGTGCCAGACATTTTTTCTCTCTTAAGCGGCAGGAGGAAAAAACCAGCGATATGTTTTTCCTTCTCTATACAAATTTAAAAGGAGGTTTCTCTTAAGATGCTGTGTTGCCATGACACCTGGTCTCACCTAAAGCTAACTACTTTCAAACCTTGAGTTAACCAATACATTTCTTTTTCTTATGGAAATGTTGTCTTAAGCTATGTTAATGTACCCCAGACTCTATCTTCAAGTTGGTTCCGCCAAATGGCCTAACTAACTTACTCAGGTATTGTTCCCCTAATCTATGTACATGGAACTATTTGTTGGTATTCTGCCCTTCTACATGATTCAAGTCAATCGTTTTATGGCCAGGGATGAATTATCTGGTGCCATTCTAAATTTTATGACATTCCTTTCATTTCATTAACAGACTGTGAGTGACTATATAACATACAGCTAAAGACTAGGATGGGGGTACTCTTTTGCCCCCTTCTGATGCCTATGTCAGAAGCTTTCTGTATCTCCTTTATACTTTAATAAAACTTTATTACACAAAAGCTCTGAGCGATACAGCCTCGTCTCTGGCCCCGGATTGAATTCGTCTCCTCCGGAGGCCAAGAATCCCGCGTCTTATCGTTCAGCAACAACCTTTCAATATGTACCATAGCTTTCTTATCCATTCATCTGCTCATGGGCATCTAGGTTGCTTCCATGTCCTGGGTGTTATAAACAGTGCTGCAATGAACATTGGGTACACATGTCTCTCAGTTCTGGTATCCTCGGTGTGTATGCCCAGGAGTGGGATTGCTGGGTCATGTGGCAGTTCTATTTCCAGTTTTTTAAGGAATCTCCACACTGTTCTCCATAGTGGCTGTACTAGTTTGCATTCCCATCAACAGTGTAAGAGGGTTCCCTTTGCTCCACACCCTCTCCAACATGTATTGCTTGTAGACTTTTGGATAGCAGCCATTCTGGCATGTAATGGTACCTCATTGTGGTTTTGATGTGCATTTCTCTGATAATGAGTGATGTTGAGCATCTTTTCATGTGTTTGTTAGTCATCTGTATGTCTTCTTTGGAGAAATGTCTGTTTAGATGTGTGGCCCATTTTATGATTGGGTCATTTATTTTTCTGGAATTGAGCTTCAGGAGTTGCTTGTATATTTTTGAGATTAATCCTTTGTCTGTTGCTTCATTTGCTTTTATTTTCTCCCGTTCTGAAGACTGTCTTTTCACCTTGCTTATAGTTTCCTTTGTAGTGCAAAAGCTTTTAAGTTTCATTAGGTCCCATTTGTTTATTTTTGCTTTTTTTTCCAATATTCTGGGAGGTGGGTCCTAGAGGATCTTGCTGTGATTTATGTCGGAGAGTGTCTTGCCTATGTTCTCCTCTAGGAGTTTTATAGTTTCTGGTCTTACAAATAGATCTTTAATCCATTTTGAGTTTATTTTTGTGTATGGTGTTAGAAAGTGTTCTAGTTTCATTCTTTTACAAGTGGTTGACCAGTTTTCCCAGCACCACTTGTTAAAGAGATTGTTTTTTTTCCACTGTATATTCTTGCCTCCTTTGTCGAAGATAAGGTGTCCATAAGCTTGCTGGTGCAGCAGCTGCAAGAAGATCAAGGTTGGGGGGCCGAAGAGTGGAGAAGGAGAGAAGGGCCTGAGAGGTTAAAGAACCCCAAAGTAAGGGAGTGTCAGAAGATTGGAGGGTAGTGGGTGAGGGGGACTGGTTCCAGGAAGGGACTAATGGGCGACCCTGAGCATGCTCAAGTGTTTCCAAGCACCACAAGAGAATGCCCCCTTAACTCGGCGTACACTGTGACTGAGGCTCAGTGCCAAGCTCTGAGGATGCAGAAGAATCACACTTCTGCCCTGGGATCTCTCCAGCTGGTGGGGAAGGCAGATTTGGACACAAGTAACCTTGCTACAATGGCTGCATGCGAGGAACATGTTGATCAGAGGTACACTGTGTGCATTGGGTGTAACTGGGGGCACAGTGGAAAGACTGACTGCAAGTGCAAGAAAAAGGTAGGCTTCTTGGTGGTGATGGCTTTGAACAGGTTTTAAAGATGGGTGGGGTATATACAGATGGAAATGGGGACAAGGGTGCTCAAGGGATAGGGAATTGCCTAAGCCACAGAATGAAGGCCAGAACCCTCTGGGGATGCTGGATAGTCCCACGTGGCCCCCAGATGGCCATAAGTGGCTATAGATAGCTGATTTTGGCTCTAGGCAGAACTATGGACCCTTCCCCACTTCCACAGCCTCCCCTCCCTCCTTCGCACTGAATGGGAAATTATGCTTCCTCTTCTATCTTTTTCTTAAACTGTGAGGTTCTTGAAGGCAGAGAAAAACCTTGTCACCTTTCCATCACCAGTAAGGACTTCAAGGCTTTGCCCAGATGGACCCTTAAAATGGAGAGACCTGGCAGTCCTGATTGGAGGAGAGGCAGACTGAGCAATGAGACAGTAAAGATGGACCAGGTCCTGTGACTGTCCTCTCCCTGTCCTCCCTTGGGTGGCTCACAGGCAGCTTAAACCCAGGTCACCCAACCTCCTCATCCTCTCCCCACTCCAAACCTGTAGCATCCCCAGTGTTTCTGTCTCTGGTCTCTGGGACGGGCACTGGCTTCTTCCTATTATACCCTTAGAAACCAGAGACTCAAAAAAAAAGAAAGAAACCAGAGACTCCTCCTCATCCCTCAGCCCCAAGTCCAACGCATCACCAAGTCCTACCAAAGTTCCCTTCTATATTTTCCTCAAATCTGTGCACCTCTCCCCACCCCATCATCACCTTCCTGAGCGAAGCCCCCTCATTCCTGGCCTGGCCTAGTCCTAATCAATTTGCTTTCTTCCCCTCTTCCCTCCCTCCAGTCCTTTCTCCATACTGCTCTAGGTTGGGGTTTTCAAAATGCACATACCACCAGTTGTTCCTGTCAGTTACAACTCTGGTTGAAAGACTTCAGTGGCTGTCATTGCCCTCAGGATAAAGATCAAAACAAGGCCCCAAAGACCCTGACCCTGCTTTTGCCTCCACCTTCATCTTTGGCCACTTTCTCCCTCACTCTCTCAGCCCCAGGCTCCTGGTCTTTTTCTGTATTATTTCATTTGCTTGAATCTCTCTTCTTCTTGTGTTGCTCATTGTTGCCTAATCATCCCCCTCTGACTCTTAAACATCACTTCTCAGGTGAGTCCTCTGTAACTCTCAGACAAGGCCAGGCCCACTGCTATAGACTCTGGTTAAAGAGGATCTGTCCCTTTCCCACCCTTTATCGTAGGCTCTAACTCTATGCATTTGAGTCACCTGTTTGACTGGTTTCTGTTTCCACCCAGCCTGTAAGCTGCAGGAGGCCAGAGACTGAAGAGTCCATGGCGCCCAGCACAGGTCTGGCCCAGAGCAAGCCCAAAATAAATATTTGTGGAATAAATGAATTGAACTGTGGCCAGCCCTGACTGCCTGCTGAACGATTTAGGCCATATCCTGTTGGCTGTGGAAGACTGTTGGAGGGAGTCAGGGTTTTAGGACTTTGGGACAATGAATGGACTGGAGGGGAGGAGAAAGTGGAGGACCTGTAGAGTCGAAACTTAAGGAGAAACTTCAGAAGGTACAAAGGAAGTATAATTAGCCCCATCTTCCCTATTGAGAAAACCAAGGGTCAGAGAGGTTAAGTAATTTGCTTGAAGTCACATAGCTAGTGAGTTGGCAGAGTCAGTTCCTCCTCCCAGGTCCCAGAGTCCAAGCTCTTCATCACAAGCTGACCTGACTCTGACCCTCATGGCCCAGAAAACTTGTCAATAGGGGTCCATATGTGGGTGAGGGGCAGGCCTGGTGCCTGGGTCATGTGGATGCCCAACCCCTATCAGAGGGCCTGACCTATCATAGGCTTTCAGGTGATACTTTTTGAATGGATGGATGGGGCCAGTTAACAGAAACAGCAGAGGCAGGAGAAGTAGCAAAGCTTTGTACCCAACACATTGTCCTGGGAGCAGCTGCCCAGCAGTCTTTTTTCCACCAATAAAGAGAAGCACCTTGAACACAAGGGCCATATTTGCATTTCTCAGGGATGTCACTTTGTAGCCCAAGGTCCAGGACAGAGTGTCCTCAGTTTACTCATCTGAGCAGAGGCATGATGTCCAACTGTGAGGCGGCTGTGCTTCATCACTATCATCACTGTTGTTATTATTTGTTAGCCAACGTGTGACAGCTTTGAAAACAAGAAGTCTAGAGTTTATAGCTTGGAGGGAGGGATGTGGTGAGAAGAAGGGTATGATCACATTCCCTCTTCTCCTGACTGCCCGCAGAAGACCAAAGCCATGAGCAGGGACTTCTCTAGAGAGGCAGGAAACCTGGCCTGGGTGACTAAGCGAAGGGAAATGGTCACAAGTCACACCCTTGCCTGGCTCCGAGGTTATTCAGGACACCTGGTGGCCAGGGGAAAGGCCAAAGGTAACCTAGTGTGGAACTTGTTTTAGGTCATACCTGAATGGTCTAGTGGTTTTCCCTACTTTCTTCAACTTAAGTCTGAATTTGGCAATAAGGAGTTCACGATCTGAGCCACAGTCAACTCCCGGTCTACTTTTTGCTGACTGTATAGAGTTTCTCCATCTTTGGCTGCAAAGAATCTAATCAGTCTGATTTCAGTGTTGGCCATCTGGTGATGTCCATGTGTAGAGTCTTCTCTTGTGTTATTGGAAGAGGGTATTTGCTATGACCAGTGTGTTCTCTTGACAAAAACTCTATTAGCCTTTGCTCTGCTTCATCCTGTACTCCAAGGCCAAATTTGCCTGTTACTCCAGGTGTTTCTTGATTTCCTACTTTTGCATTCCAGTCCCCTATAATGAAAAGGACATCTTTTTTGGGTGTTAGTTCTAAAAGGTCTTGTAAGTCTTCATAGAACTGTTCAACTTCAGCTTCTTCAGCGTTCCTGGTCAGGGCGTAGAGTTGGATTACCATGATATTGAATGGTTTGCCTTGGAAACAAACAGAGATCATTCTGTTGTTTTAGAGATTGCATCCAAGTACTGCATTTCAGACTCTTTTGTTGACCATGATGGCTACTCCATTTCTTCTAAGGGATTCCTGCCCACAGTAATAGATATAATGGTCATCTGAGTTAAATTCACTCATTCCACTCCATTTTAGTTGGCTGATTCCTAGAATGTCCATGTTCACTGTTGCGTCTCCTGTTTGACCACTTCCAATTTGCCTTGATTCATGGCCCTAACATTCCAGGTTCCTATGCAATATTGCTCTTTACAGCATCGAAATTTTCTACTATCACCAGTCACATCCACAACTGGGTATTGTTTTTGCTTTGGCTCCATCCGTTCATTCTTTCTAAAGTTATTTCTCCACTGATCTCCAGGAGCATATTGGGCACTTACCGACCTGGGGAGTGCATCTTTCAGTGTCCTATCTTGTTGGCTTTTCATACTGTTCATAAGGTCCTCGATGCAAGAATACTGAAGTGGTTTGCCATTCCCTTCTCCAGTGGACCACATTCTGGTTTGTGATATTGTACAGGAGACAGGGATTGAGACCATTGCCAAGAAAAAGGAATGCAAAAAAGCAAAATGGCTGTCTGAGGAGGCCTTAAAATAGCTCTGAAAAGAAGAGAAGCGAAAAGCAAAGGAGAAAAGGAAAGATATACCCATTTGACTGCAGAGTTCCAAAGAATAGCAAGGAGAGATCAGGAAGCCTTCCTGAGCGATCAATGCAAAGAAATAGAGGAAAACAATAGAATGGGAAAGATTAGAGATCTCTTCAAGAAAATGAGAGCTGGAGATACCTAGGGAACATTTCATGCAAAGATGGGCTCAATAAAGGACAGAAATGGTA
Organism: Cervus canadensis; assembly: GCF_019320065.1. NCBI lineage: Eukaryota > Metazoa > Chordata > Mammalia > Artiodactyla > Cervidae > Cervus > Cervus canadensis. The sequence continues at coordinate 52,590,810 of NC_057395.1, forward strand.
TGGACCTAACAGAAGCAGAAGATATTAAGAACAGGTGGCAAGAATACACAGAAGAACTGTACAAAAAGATCTTCATGACCCAGATAATCAAAATGATGTGATTACTCACCTAGAGCCAGACATCCTGGAATGTGAAGTCAAGTGGGCCTTCGGAAGCATCACTATGAACAAAGCTCGTGGAAGTGATGGAATTCCAGTTGGCTATTTCAAATCCTAAAAGATGATGCTGTGACAGTGTTGCGCTCAATATGTCAGCAAACTTGGAAAACTTAGCAGTGGCCACAGGACTGGAAAAGGTCAGTTTTCATTCCAATCCCAGAGAAAGGCAATGCCAAAGACTGCTCCAACTACAGCACAGTTGCACTCATCTCACAACTAGTTAAGTAATGCTCAAAATTCTCCAAGCCAGTCTTCAGCAATATGTGAACCGCGACCGTCCGGATGTTCCAGCTGCATTTAGAAGAGGCAGAGGAATCAGAGATCAAATTGCCCACATCCACTGGATCATCAAAAAAGCAAGCGAGTTCCAGAAAAACAACTATTTCACCTTTATTGACTATGCCCAAGCCTTTGACTGTGTGTCCACAATAAACTGTGGACAATTCTGAAAGAGATGAGAATACCAGACCACCTGACCCACCTAATGAGAAACCTGTATGCAGGTCAGGAAGCAACAGTTAGAATTGGACATGGACCAACAGACTGGTTCCAAATGGGAAAAGGAGTATGTCAAGGCTGCATATTGTCACCCTGTTTATTTAACTTCTATGCAGAGTACATCATGAGAAATGCTGGGCTGGATGAAGCACAAACTGGAATCAAGATTGCCGGGAGAAATAGCAATCAGCTCACATATGCAGATGACGCCACCCTTATGGCAGTAAGCGAAGAGGAACTGAAGAGCCTCTTGATGAAGGTGATAGAGGTGAGTGAAAAAGTTGGCTTCAAACTCAGCATTCAGAAAACTCAGATCATGGCGTCTGGTCCCAACACTTCATGGCAAATAGATGAGGAACAGTGGCAACAGTGACAGACTTTATTTGGGGGGGCTCCAATATCACTGCAGATGGTGACTACAACCATGAAATAAAAAGACGCTTGTTTGCTTCTTGGAAGAAAAGTTACGAGCAACCTAGACAGCATATTAAAAAGCAGAGACATTACTTTGCCAACAAAGGTCCATCTAGTCAAGGCTATGGTTTTTCCAGTAGTCATGGATGGATGTGAGAGTTGGACTATAAAGAAAGCTGAGCACTGAAGAATTGATGCTTTTGAACTGTGGTGTTGGAGAAGACTCTTAAGAGTCCCTTGGGCTGCAAGGAGATCCAACGAGTCCACCCTAAAGGAGATCAGTCCTGAATATTCTTTGGAAGGACTGATGCTGAAGCTGAAACGCTAGTACTTTGGCCACCTGATGCGAAGGGCTGACTCATTTGAAAAGACTCTTACGCTGGGAAAGATTGAGGTCAGGCTGAGCAGGGCACAGAGGGGTCAATAAAACACCTCCAGTGCCTCAGGGAACTGCCCAACCCACAGTTGACAGACATAAGCAAATATGTCTAGAATGAGTTTATAAGAACACTGGTCGCAAAGCAATTTGTTCCTTCTGATGTGGAGTGGGGGCTGTGTCAGGAAAAGCAACAGAGGAGAAGTGACACTGAAGCAGGGTCCCAAAGGGTTTGTAGAATGTCACCTGGGGAGCAGGAAGGAAGGTGTTCGGCAGGGGCCCACCTGAGCAAAGGCATGGAGGCGTGCCTGCACATGCTGTGTTTGCTGTGCCCAGAGCTTCTGGCCCAAGTGAGTGATGTAACTCCAGATGCCTGGAGCCCAGGCTGAGCAGCATCAGGATGGAGAAGGCCCATCCTGGCTGCCAGGCTGGGGCGAGGTGGGGGAGCATGTGCTGATCCAAGCTGACTGCCCTTCAGGGGAAAGGTTGAGGCCATTCACACAGACGATGAAGGCATTGGACCCTGTCCCAGTTCTGTGTTCTTTTTAAAAAAAAATTTTTTTGTAATCGAATTGGGCATCTGGAGAGTCAAAAATAAACCTTTGCCCATTGAGACAGGAAGCCTGGAGACCAAGGGTTTCAGGGGAGGGCTTGGGAGAAAAGTGAGGTAGGAACTGGAATGAGGGTCATCCAGAAAGGAACAGGACAGGAGGGATGGGCAGGCAGTGGTCTGGGGCCTGCACTAGCTGTCCTGGAGAGCCCCTCACATCCTGCCCTGCCTTCCCTGGGCCACATCCTCACCTCATTCTCTGCTCTCTCCATAGCTCTGGGGGCCTGTACTCTGAAAGGTGCTAGACACAGAACCTGTGAGTGTGATGGGGGACTCCAGAGCCCCTAACCCACCACCACCATGGTAGAAAAGGGTGTCAAAGGCATGCTGGTGAGTACAGGGACCAGACTGCAGCGAGGGGGTGGGGGGCATGAGCACCGTCCGTCCCTTCTGGAGCCTGCTGTCAGCTGCTGGCCCCAACAGGAGGGCCTAGCAGGCTCCATGGGGCCCTGATTCTGGCACTGCCAGGACTCCTGAGTGCTAGGGCTATCGCAGGCCCAGGCAGGCCGCCTCTCACCCAGTAGGTTAGATGCTGCCGCAGTTCGGAGCCCACAGCAGGCAGATTCTGCTACAGAGCCCGAAAGTCATGCTGGGAGACAGGAGGCACACTCCCCACCCTCATCACAAGATACCCTGGAGAGCAGGCGGCAGTGGATCCTGCCGGGAGGGCTGTCCTGTGGCTGACACCTCGGCACCCTCATCCTGTGCTCTGCCTGCTGTGGGGAGCATTCCGTAGGGGCTGATCAAGGAGTCCTCAGAGCCTGATCTTTCTCTTCCACTCGAAAAACAGCATAGAACATTTCATGTTGAATCCTCTTGCGAGGTCTTTCAGGACACATCCCTCTCCCCTTTCCCCAAGTCATGGCTCTTCACTGCCCACTGCCTCAGAGCACAGGAGAGGTGGTGCGAAGCAGAGGGCAAGAGCAGGGCCAGCTCATGGACGGATGGCTCATGGATGGACGGAGCAGGCCCTCTCTGGAATCCGAAGGCAGGAAGATACCCCAAGGGCGGTCGTTGTATTCCTTCTCTGGGGATATTGGCTCAAGAACCAGTGAGACTGGGCAGCTGCCCCGGAGGAAGCCAGTGGCTGAGCATGGCCCTGCCCTTGGCTCCTCCCTTCCCCACATGGATTCCCCTGTTGCTGTTCTCATTGGGTGAAAGACTGACTGACCTCGGGTCTCTTGCTGAGCCCTCCCCAAACAAGCCCTGTCTCTCACCAGGGATTTCTGGGACTCTTAAGTCCTCAATCCAGAGAAATGCTGTTGGGGAGGGAGCCAAAGAGCTGTGCTCCAGGCTCAGGACCCTCTCTTGTGCGTGGTCCTGAACTTCAGCATCCAGCCCCTCAGGCCCGCTCTGGTCTGGCCCACTGCTGACTGGAACAAGTCTGAATGAATTAGGCTTCTCAAAGTATTCCTGAGTCAGCTGAGCTCTAGAGTGCTCAGATGTGGGCAGAGACAGAGGTCTCCAGACCCGCATACTTGCTAGCGGGGAGTAGATGCCATGATAGGATGTAGACTGGCTTCCTTCTTGCCAGAAGTGTTGGAATTGCCATGGGCCTGTAGCAGAAAGTGGAGTGCGGCTCTGCCCCTCCCTCCATGGAGATTCTGAGTCCCGTGAAACTTAAGAAACCCTCTGAGTACTCGCTGGCTGCTCTGCTTTCTCTGGAGGGTGATGTGGGGTGATGTGGGACCCACGTGGGCAGCACAGAGAACCTGAATCCCAAGGTCCCCGAACCCCTGCCGGGGCTGAGCTTCCCCAACCCCAGGCTCTGCTGGCTAGCCCGTCTGTGGAAGGGAATGCTGCCTTGGGACGCCTGTTCCCAGCATCAGGATGTGCCTAAAGATAGCCAGAACGTCCATGACTGCACTTTCTCCCCCTTCCAAGCTTGGGGCTGAGAGAGAGCTTACAGGTAATTTTTCTTCTTCTTGCTCTGCTTGTGTCCACGAGGGAGCTTGAATTCTGTGTATTTGTCTCAGTGTTGGGAAAGGCAGTGATACAGACACAGTGTGTATTTTTGTTTGTGATCATTCAAGTTGGAGACAGGCATATTAATATTAAAAGGCCAGAAACGTTTTAGTTCCCTTGTTGGTTTTTCTTCTGTTTGTTTTGTCTTCCCATTTTATTTCACAAAGTACTCTTCACCTTCCTAAAATCCCTCTAAAATCAGTGAACTGCAAGCAGGGAAACTAACAAATGTCCATCCACCGTTTTTATGTGTGGTATGTTTTTTTAATGTTTTTTTTTAACTAAGCTTGAACCAAAGTCAGTTTTTAGCAAGCTGCTGTACTAATGGACTAGTTTATATCGTGCAGTTCAGACACATTGAGGAGATAGATGCTACTGACAATTTCTTTTTTTCATTTGTCTTTATTAATTTTATATAAAAGTTGCTGCTTGTTTTAATCTTTTATGATGGTAAATTGTAATATCTTCTGGGCAGACATTAACTTCATTTTTTAAGTAGTTTATTTAGTTTGGTGTGTAAATAGAATGGCAGTGTCAGTTACTAATTTTTCTCCTCTTCATCCCTCTGTTTCTCTGATGTAGTTGAATTTGACCTTTTATCCTGATTTGACATCTCTAATTTTAGTCTGTGCAGATGATTTTAGGGCTGTCAGTTACACTGTAGCTGCCCACAGGGATGGGTCCCTCCCTCGGGAGTGGTAGGTTAGGAGGAAGGATTCAGGGAGGAAAATGCTGATACCCACCAGACTGGGTTAGAGGTTGTAGCATTCACTTCCCAAATCGCTACCAAAGGAAGTATTGAGTCCCAAGCGACTCAAGCCCAGTGGATTAAGAGGAGGAGCAAGGAGGCCGTTTTTGTTTGTTTTCCTACCTGGTTCAGAGATACTCCCTCTCCTAAACAAGATCGCCAATAGACTTTCATATTAAAAAAAAAGATACTAAGCTTTAAATGTCAGTACAGTGGTCTTCTATTCCCTGCCCTGTCTGTAGTCTCTAATCAGTTTGGGATAAAGGGATTCTGCCTTTGTGTGGGTATGAGTGTGGATCACTTTGTGAGGATAAACTTTAAACCAGCATAAAAACCTGTGTTTATGATTATCTCAATAGATGCAGAGAAAGCCTTTGACAAAATTCAACACTCATTTATGATTAAAACTCTCCAGAAAGCAGGAATAGAAGGAACATACCTCAACATAATAAAAGCTATATATGACAAACCCACAGCAAGCATCACCCTCAGTGGTGAAAAATTGAAAGCATTTCCCCTGAAATCAGGAACAAGACAA